>NC_140169.1:25811816-25851723 GCF_963971535.1 Notolepis coatsorum
GAATTGTGATCCATGTTGTGAATAAATATGTTTTCTGATGTAACAATATCATTATCGATGGACTCCTTTGAACAATCTCACGTTAATACTGTTAAAGGAAAACTCCAACATTTTGGGAAATTAGCTTATTTGCTATCTACCCTGGAGTTAGACAAGAAGATACATACCTTTTTCTTCTCTGTGCATGCAGTAGGAGTAGGAAGACGTTGGGAACTAGGCTAATGGAGGAACCTACTTCCAGTGACTGACGCTAAGCTAGGCTAACAGTGCACGTCTTCCTACTCCTACTGCATGCACAGAGAAGAAAAAGTTATGGGAACCCTGGAGTTAGACAAGAAGATACATACCTTTTTCTGCTCTGTGCATGCAGTAGGAGTAGGAAGACGTTGGGAACTAGGCTAATGGCGGAACCTACTTCCAGTGACTGATGCTAAGCTAGGCTAACTGTGCGCGTCTTCCTACTCCTACTGCATGCACAGAGAATGAATGAATGAAAAGTTTATTTTTGAACATGTACTTCTCCATATTTCTCCAAACAAATCACGGTATCTTGTTCCGTCAAACCAAACAATCATAACAACAAATTAAAAAACATTAAAAAAAAACATAAAAAAAAGGAATTATAAACAAAAGGTCAAGAGCAATGTGTTTGGTTAGCAGACATGTCCAAAAAAGGAGTAGATGGAAGCTAAGCTTATTGATCCCTACCCCCTTACATTTATGTTTGTTCTTCCATTAATTTTACTAGATATAACATAATTTAGTATATTACAATATACTTTTACTTATATTAATAAAAAAAAACTTGATTCACTTGACAGCAGTGAATATAGTACAGCACTACATAACACAATATAACATAACTTTGTTTATCCTCATTACTCATTTCTGTATTTCTCTAATGTGTATTTTTTTTAGCTGCTTTTTAAATTGTGCCACATGTTTACTCAGTTTGATGTATTCAGGTAAATTATTCCACAACATCACTCCACACACCAATATGCACATGCTTTTCAGCGTAGTACCATCCCTCTCCCTCTTAAGTTATATTCTCCTTCCCTGTCTCTGAACCATTTTTGAATGTTGCCTGGGATTAGTTTGTATCTGGCTTTGTATACAATGAGGGCAGTTTTGAAATCCACTAGGTCCATACATTTCAATGCTTGTAGCTTTATAAATAAGTTATTTGTGTTCATAATATCCTACATTGTTGATTATTCTTATTGCTTTTTTTTGCATGGTGCATATTGGCTGTAGAGTGCTTTTGTAGGTGTTACCCCACACCTCCGCACAGTAGCTCATATATGGTAGGAAGAGTGTACAGTACAGTGTATACAGTGTTTTTTGGTTTAGAATGTGTCTTATCTTGCGTAAAACACCAACACTCCGTGCCAATTTAGTCCTGACATATTTGATATGAGGTTTCCAGTTGAGTTTGTGGTCTATTATCACACCCAGAAATGTATTCTCAAATACCCTCTCCAGTTTAATACTATCAATCATTAGTTCAACCGGTGTATTTACTTGTATATCACGTTTACCAAATATCATGATTTTTTTTTTTTATATATTTAATGATAATTTATTTACATCAAACCACACTTTCAGCTTGGATAGCTCAGCTGCGACATTCTTTAAAAGCATTTGGAGGATCTCTCCCTCACAGAAAACATTTGTATCGTCAGCAAAAATTACATTTTAAATTTTTTTTGACGCATTACCTCATCATTTATATACAGTATGAATAGTTTCGGGCCAAGAATTGACCCTTGCGGGCGGCACACCACAGATTATGTTTGACTGATTGGACCTGTACTCCCCCAACTGCACAAACTGTTGTCTTTGTTCTAAGTAACTCTTAGAAGAAAAAAGGTATGTATCTTCTTGTCTAACTCCAGGGTAGATGGCAAATACCCTCTGACGACTTGTCGTACAGAACTTGTAAGCCGCTTTGGATAAAAGCGTCAGCTAAATGACTAAATGTAAATCTAAATGTAAATAAGCAAATTTCCCAAAATGTTGGCGTTTTCCTTTAACCTTACATTGTCTAAAGTTAACAATTAGTATGCATAGTAGTGTAGCTCCTGTGTACTTAATACTTGTTGCCTTGCTGAAAGATGGGTTTGTGTCCTGCTGCATCAACGTTGTCCACGCGTCCCTCTTCATTGTTTACGGTAGTAGTTGGGGGCATTTCATATCGAGGGACATCTGTTTACTGTCAGTCTACCGCAGACCTATATAAAACCGGACCGCAACGTTGTGTTTTGTGATTGTTGTTGAACTCGCGAGACCACAGAACTATATAAAACCGGACCGCAACGTTGTGTTTTGTGATTGTTGTTGAACTCGCGAGACCACAGAACTATATAAAACCGGACCGCAACGTTGTGTTTTGTGATTGTTGTTGAACTCGCGAGACCACAGAACTATATAAAACCGGACCGCAACGTTGTGTTTTGTGATTGTTGTTGAACTCGCGAGACCACAGAACTATATAAAACCGGACCGCAACGTTGTGTTTTGTGATTGTTGTTGAACTCGCGAGACCACAGCACTATATAAAACCGGACCGCAACGTTGTGTTTTGTGATTGTTATTGAACTCGCGAGACCACAGAACTATATAAAACCGGACCGCAACGTTGTGTTTTGTGATTGTTGTTGAACTTGTGTGTGTCTCGCGTGTCGCCAGAAGACGATGTCACTGCCAGAACAAGCTCTCTCCCTCTCTCGTCTCAGGACAGGGCAGTTAGTCTACTATGTATCCAGTAAGACACGGCTGCCACACACTAACGCACATTCACTCGCCACAGTCAATGTAATATAGAGATTCTTTAACAAATTTAAATATTTCAATTAAACAGCTAACGGAAACCCTGGCTGAGGTTAAGAAACCTTAACCCTTCCCTTTCTCCCTTCAAGTCCCCATCTAAAAAAAAAAATCCTACAGATTTGTCCGTGAAATGGAACAGAAGTGATCCTTTAGATAGATAGATACTTTATTAATCCCCTTGGGGAAATTCAGGTATCCAGTAACAGCTCAGGCAGTTAACAGACAATAGAGCAATAAAAAGCAGTACAACAAACAAACAATGAAGGTCAGCGCTGAGGTACAAAGTTGTGATGACTTAAATAAATAAATGGTGAGCACTATTGTCACGTCAAATAAAATCAAATTTCTATATAAAATTACAGTATACACATTTAAAATACATTTAAAATGAATTGCATTTGGGGGGGGGGGGGTCACATGGTGTTGAACAGTCTGATGGCTGTGGGGACAAAGGACAGCCTGAAACGCTCAGTCCGCGGGCGCAGCGATAAAAGTCTTTAAAGATGGAGACCGGTATCCGTAGCAATCCATAGCAACCATCTATTCCATTATGAATGTCCATCCGTACACACTGAACTAGCATTATGATTGTCCATCCGTACACACTGAACTAGCATTATAATTGTCCATCCGTACACACTGAACTAGTATTATGATTGTCCATCCTTACACACTGAACTAGTATTATGATTGTCCATCCTTACACACTGAACTAGTATTATGATTGTCCATCCGTACACACTGAACTAGTATTATGAATGTCCATCCGTACACACTGAACTAGCATTATGAATGTCCATCCATACACACTGAACTAGCATTATATTTATGAATGTCCATCCATACACACTGAACTAGGCTTTATGAATGTCCATCCATACACACTGAACTAGGCTTTATGAATGTCCATCCATACACACTGAACTAGCATCATGAATGTCCATCCGTACACTGAACTAGCATCATGAATGTCCATCCGTATTCCGTACACACTGAACTAGGCTTTACTAGAAACAACATATCTGATTCCTGCTATAAACTGTGGTATTGCCATTTAGACACTGAGGTGAAATGTACCCCAGTGCAGTACAGTTTATTGTACTGTTGTCTAACGCACAACATATTAGTCTTCACAAAAAGCACCAAAGGAGGAGATCCAACCCGACCAGAATGTTCTGAGAAGGGCCGATAAGGATACGAGGAGATAGGAGGACCGGCGACGGATGAAGATGAATGAAGGAGACGCGGCTGGGATTCAAAGGATGTGTGCGGCGAGGAGGGTGAGAGATGTATTATGGAGGACGCAGGAACGAGTAGAGATGCACTTAGATTCAGGCTAAATGATAAGCGCTGACGTGTGTGTGTGCGTGTGCGTGCGAGATATGTTTTCATTGTCTGCCGTGGATCTAGATAGACGGTTCATATACGGAGTACGGACGGAACTAATGGCATTCAAATGATAAGCAGTTTGTGATGGATGCTTCTTGGCAGGTTGTAGCATAGGAGGACGCAAGGATGAATCGAGAAAACTACTGGTATCCCATTAATTAGTTGGTTGTGTGAGATGTGTTTTTGTTGGCTGGTGGGATATGTCCATCTGGGAGATATCTGTTGGCCGTCGTGGAGCAAGTTGGAAGGTTTGTAGCGAGGAAAGGTGCAAGTAGGACAAGGAAACATGTCATCCCCCACCAGTGACGAAGTTCCCCCCCTTGGGTCAGTTTATTTATTTATTGTTTATTCTGATCCCCATTAGCTGTCACCTAGGCAACAGCTATTCTTCCTGGGGTCCACATAGAACATGCATATACATACTATATTTACAAAGATTTAACAAAAAAAGAGAAAAAACAAAGTAACAAACACTTACAAAAATTGGAAACATCCTAAATTAAAAGAGTCAATTACTTAAGTCTGGGTAAAGCAATAATAAAGTTATAGTTTGTCACAACACAGAAAATGTGTTATTAACCACCAGCCAATTTTTTTTAATGTTAATAACTATTATAAAAACCCAACTGAGAAACAGCTCATCTGGCTGCTCAGACCATTTCTCTGGATTGTGGGGGCATGGTTAGATCATGCTTGATTGACAGTTCCCTTTCGCCTTGAGTGGCATTTAACTTTAACTTTTTTGCTATAAACTACCAAATCTATCAAATGGACTGTACTTGGTATATGCTTACTTAGGATTTGACTTGATTCAACAACAAAGCAGTCGGGGCAATGGCAAGCCGAAAACGGTAGAAAATGTGGTTGTTTGAAGTTTGGATTTTTTCTTTTTACAACTGAGGTAGGTAGATTACATTTTTAGAGACTAAAGTACAGAAAAAAGGTACCGTTGGGTACCGGTATCGATTCACAAGTACCGGTACCGTATCGGTTCAGATGTGAACGGTACCCATCCCTACTGACAAAGCACAATACCTGTTGGTTTTTAGTTCACTCATTGTTCAGGGAAACACATTGTTAATGACATTGACGGATTGTGAATTTTGTGATTGACTCAAATTATATTTATTTTTATTTCATTGTGTTTTTAGCCCTAGCTGCACTTTTTTTGCAACCCCAGTTATCCCACTAGTTCCCCCAAACTTACTGTCGGTCTGTTATGTTAAGCTAAGAAGTCTGCTAAGAGCCCGGAAAAGGAGCCGCGCCCACAGGAAGCAGAGATGGAGGGTGTGACAGAAATAATCGTTAGATTAGTTGACTAATCAAAAAAATAATCGACAGATTAGTCGACTACCAAAATAATTGTTAGTTGCAGCCCTAAACTGTACACAACTATGCCCACACATTTGTTCATACACGCCTAATTTAACAGCAAACTAAATTGATGTTGATATATAATGATGGTAGAAGATATAATCGCGATTTGTATGTTTGTATGTTTTGGGCTGGTTGGACGGTCCATATGTAGACTATATGTTTTGGGCTGGTTGGACAGACTGTACAGAGATCTCCTCTGGCCGCCAAGGAGCAAGTCAGACGGCATGGAGGACGGGGGTTAGAATAACGTAAAGATAAAATACAAAGACATACCCACTCGTGGTGTGATGTGTGCGTGGGAGATGGATGGGTCGTTAGTGAAGGAGGAGTGAGTGAGGTCAGCGGTTTAATCAGTGCTATCAGGCGAGGCGCAGGAGGACATGTCCGTCATCGGCTCAGTGACCAAACCTTTGTCTCTCTGGTATTTCCTACTGCTGGATCCTCCTGAGTTACATTCTCCTCTGACAAGGTCACAGACCATGCATAGACACAGATACACACGCACACGCACACGCACACGCACACGCACACGCACACGCACACGCACACGCACACGCACACACAGTACAGTACAGTAAAAATAAAAACATAATTCCATAAGAAATGGAATTCCGTAAGAAAACAAAACAAAAGCCAGACCCAGTGGTCCTCTACAGAGGGTCTACCGGAGCCAACAGCCAGACCCAGTGGTCCTCTACAGAGGGTCTACCGGAGCCAACAGCCAGACCCAGTGGTCCTCTACAGAGGGTCTACCGGAGCCAACAGCCTGACCCAGTGGTCCTCTACAGAGGGTCTACCGGAGCCAACAGCCAGACCCAGTGGTCCTCTACAGAGGGTCTACCGGAGCCAACAGCCAGACCCAGTGGTCCTCTACAGAGGGTCTACCGGAGCCAACAGCCTGTCAGTCAAAGTGTTTGTAAAGCTCATACTGACACAGCCGTGTCACTCGTCGTTTAGCGAGAGAAGAGATGGTGAGGAAGAGTCTGAGGAAGCCGACATGTTTAGAGGAGCTTTGTACGTCTCAGTGGCTCACGTCAGTGATCTTCAAGGTGTGTTTCCGCGCGAGGATACACATGTGTTCTCCGCCGGGGGGGGGACTAGCGGCCGGACCTTGGGCTTCCTCTGCGTCTCCTACGGCGTTGAAAACGGCCTTGAAGACACGCTCTAGTTCCAGGGTCACGGAAAGAATGGAGAACGGACGAAGGAGACTTTGGGGAAATGCACCCGTACTGTCACAAATGCACGCTTTTTCTTTTCTATACTCGCACGGGCACTCTGTCATGTCAAAGTGCGTGACACACACAATGTGTTTCTGCTCAGTGTGTTGGTGAGTGCCAGCCCAGTTCAGAGTGCTGGCCATTCATCAGCCTCTCCGAGGCGTGAAGCACTCTGGTGATTTGATGGTGTGGTCGGTGATGGACGGCTTCAGGAGGCAGACGTCCACTCGCCTGTAAACCTCTCCCTCTGGTCCGAGGGAAGCAACAGCTGTGATCGGAGTATCAAGAAAAGAGGGCAGGGTTTGAGAGGTCAATCGAGTAGACTACATTAAATGACACCTATGACTCAGGCTACGTTTAGTCTAGTCAGGAAGCTGCTCGCTCACTGCATCTCAGTTGCTTTTAAAGTCACGCTTTTAAAGATGTCTTTGATTGTTTAAAACGAGGACCACGTAGACTCAACCACATACAATCGGCGTGAATTAAACACACAATTCGGTGGTTAAGTCCACATGGTCCTCGTTACAAAACGATGGTAAATCTTACTTAGTGCATTTTTGACACTTTAGTTTTTTCAACCGTTTCTGTCCAGGAGGAACTCTCCTTTCTCCAGGTCCCAGGCTCAGTACAGTATGCGGGTACTTTTGGTACTTCAGTCATTTTGGACCCACACCATAGTTTTAGGGTGCTTTAATTCAAACCTAAGTAAAAAATAATTTACTGGCCAATCAGCTTCATTCAATGCATGTTTACTTTACCATTGTACTGTCTTTACTGTACTAGTAGTCAGGTGATTGTCTTGCAGTATGGGCTGGGTACTAGTAGTCAGGTGATTGTCTTGCAGTATGGGCTGGGTACTAGTAGTCAGGTGATTGTCTTGCAGTATGGGCTGGGTACTAGTAGTCAGGTGATTGTCTTGCAGTATGGGCTGGGTACTAGTAGTCAGGTGATTGTCTTGCAGTATGGGCTGGGTACTAGTAGTCAGGTGATTGTCTTGCAGTATGGGCTGCGTGTTGCTTTTTAACAGCGGAGGAGTGCAAGAATGTGACAATGTGACCATGTGACCGCGGCAGCGCGAGAGAGCGGCAGTGCAGAAATAGGCTGTCTATTGCCATTCTCTAAGACAAACGCTAACCTTAACCAGCTCCTTAACAGCGCCTAAACTTAACCTTTCTAACCTTAACCAACTCCGAAACAATGCCTAACCTTAACCTTAACCTTAACCATGCCTAACCTTAACCTTAACCATAGAAAGAATATTGCCATTCTCTAAGACAAACTCTAACCTTAACCAGCTCCTTAACAGCGCCTAAACTTAACCTTTCTAACCTTAACCAACTCCGAAACAATGCCTAACCTTAACCTTAACCATGCCTAACCTTAACCGGCGAAAGAATACACGTTAAAAAAAAAAAAAAAAAAAAAAATTGATGGGATTTGAACTTGAAACCAACGGACGGCAGGACCGCAGGACCGGCGCGCTGCCAGGTGAGCTGAGCTTCGAATGAGAATCATGGCGGTTTACGACTAAATAATGCCGCAAGCTCTGCTCCGCTCTGCAGTTGCCGCGCCTGCCGCGGGGCATGTCGCAGCCAATCAGGGAAAACGCGGAAGCATTCGGCGCACTCCTTCGCTGTTAATAAGCAATAGGCGTATGGCGTGGGTACTAGTAGTCAGGTGATTGTCTTGCAGTATGGGCTGGGTACTAGTAGTCAGGTGATTGTCTTGCAGTATGGGCTGGGTACTAGTAGTCAGGTGATTGTCTTGCAGTATGGGCTGGGTACTAGTAGTCAGGTGATTGTCTTGCAGTATGGGCTGGGTACTAGTAGTCAGGTGATTGTCTTGCAGTATGGGCTGGGTACTAGTAGTCAGGTGATTGTCTTGCAGTATGGGCTGGGTACTAGTAGTCAGGTGATTGCCGATCGCCAGCAGCTGTGGATGCCTCGGGACCTGCCTCGTTCCAATCCTGAAATCACTCCCACATACCCACACCCACACAGAGGCAATGACACTAGGACACAGGAGACATAACAATTATAGATATTCCCCCAAAAATAGGTTCACTATTATAAGCAGAGATTATATGATATTTTTTAAGTTTGCGACTCTTTGTCTTTGACCCCTTGTCTTGGTACAGTATGAGTCACAGGCAGATCCAGTCCGTGAAACTACCACTCAAACCTATAGAGACAGAGACCTGGTGGGAGAGGTGATTGGAGCTGTGGTTTCATTAAAATCAAGAACATAAAACCATACTAGTGTTCCTCCCACTCATAAGACCGGGAGACGACTGTACTGCTTCTATTGTCAACATCTATAGGCTGCGTTCTGCTCTGGCTCCTACTGTATATGTAGGCTTGTTTGATGCGTCATATAACCCAGCCTAAACAAAGCACGGTGTCCGTTTCCTACGCTGTCTCAGCCCTACCCACACACACGCACACACACACACACACACACATGCACACGCAGATAGTTTGCATGCACACACACACCAGACTTCTTCTATGATGTACTGTGCTATTCTGAAAGATGAGACACAGCTATGAAACCTCCTTTAGGGTAGAAGAAGGAACACAGCCCTCCTTTAATTATCAGAGAGAGAGAGACCTCCCTATCTCCACACAGAGCAGAGACCTATGTATCAGCAGAGAGAGAGAGAGAGAGAGAGAGATAGAGACAAAAGAAAGATGGAAAGAGACAAACAGAAGGCACAAGGTTGGTCAAACTATGGAAAACGGACAGAAAGGAGGAAGAATGGATGAAGATAAAAAAATAAACATTCTTAAGCCTCTCTCTTTCTCTCTAGAGCTATTGTTTGAAGTCAGTTTTCCAGCCTGCCTTTACCATGATGTCATGTTCAGAATCATCTCTGACCTCAGTTAGCCTGTACGCTACGAGCAGAGCACTGAGCTATAACGCCAGTAGACTGCAGGATGCCTGGCAGCCAGATGACTGTTCTACAAAACTATCCAGTGATGTAGTATTCCTTTAATCAGTTTTTTATGATTTGCTACATGTGGAGCCTTTTCCCAAGTGTTTGTTGTCTAAAGATAAGGGATGAAGGCTGGGGGGGGGTGGGGGGGGGGGGTGCAGCCTGGGTAGTTTGGCTTTAGACTTGTGGGTGAATAAGGTATGGTGGCGTGGCCCTAGTGGGAAGCCAGCCCCTAACTCTGGATGTGTCGGCCTGTGCTATAGACCTGGGGAGTCACGGGATGGTTCTAAAGACCCGCTTGCGTCTGGTCTTCACCATAGAAGTTTGTCATTGTAGTCGGGGGGGTTTATATGGTTCCACTTATTCAGTCGGTCGGACATGTGACGAGAGCAGCGTTTAGCCTCATTAAATCGGATGCATTTAGGGGAATAAATACATCGGTACAAGACCAGTCTCGAGCGAACGCTGTGTAGCTGAGAGGACAATGTTACTAAACCAAAATAGTCAAAACAAAAGAATAAGCAATCTCACTCACATTGTAGTTTTTATGTTTTTGGGACATAAATATTAATAGCGATCAACGGAAACAAAGATGGACGACATTCCACTGTCAAACATGTTGCTGTGACGTACAGGCGTAGAGGCAGCTCTGTGTAGGAGTGTGTTTCAGGCTGTGTGACGTACAGGTGTAGAGGCAGCTCTGTGTAGGAGTGTGTTTCAGGGTGTGTGACGTACAGGTGTAGAGGCAGCTCTGTGTATGAGTGTGTTTCAGGCTGTGTGACGTACAGGTGTAGAGGCAGCTCTGTGTAGGAGTGTGTTTCAGGCTGTGTGACGTACAGGTGTAGAGGCAGCTCTGTGTAGGAGTGTGTTTCAGGCTGTGTGACGTACAGGTGTAGAGGCAGCTCTGTGTAGGAGTGTGTTTCAGGCTGTGTGACGTACAGGTGTAGAGGCAGCTCTGTGTAGGAGTGTGTTTCAGGCTGTGTGACGTACAGGCGTAGAGGCAGCTCTGTGTAGGAGTCAGCGTTTCCGTTAGCCGGTAATTACCGGTATTTGACCGGCAAAATCTGTTGAAGTCCGACATATTTAATCTCTCCGGTCTTAATGTCCGGTGAAAATAATTCCCTGAGTCTAAGCACAATTTGATTATTTGAATTGTATTAAAATAGGCTAAAATTAAATAGCCTATGCGATGAACGAAACAATCATTTGTTTCATCGTTGCTTCTAATAATGACAACGACGTTGTCAGCGAGAGCTTAGTGCTGGGTGGGTGTGCAAACTTTTGTGAAGCTGCAGAGCCGGAGCAGCAGCAGCACAGTGCAGTACTCCAGCAGTACTCCAATTCAGCCATTGGCAATTCAATGTTGGGTGGGGGGCGCTGCTGTGCGGTCCCCAGAAAAGAGCCAATAACAGCTGAATCTGCTGCTCTGCATCGACATACTCTCGCAAATAAGTCATTGGGAGGTGGAGAGAGAGAGAGTCGTCACGCAAACCCACGATAATGTTGCCGTCTCTCTCTGCCAAATATCTCAGTTCTTCGCTTGATATAATTAATACAAATGTCCAATATAACGGAATTCGTTAGCTCATAAAAATGTGATTATAACAGACTGCTGTTTATTAATGTCGGGCGACTGCCCACAGACAACTATTTGATTTAAAGTCGGCAGCAGCACGAGTCTCTGGACTTATTTTATTTGGAATATAATGACGTTATACGCAAAAGTAGCCTAGTTTTAAGTAAAAATATTATAAATCTACATGCCTTGATGATGTCATTCGTTTGTTTTGTTGTCATTCTTTTGCCTATCAATTGTTTTTAAGCTCAATAAACTCTGACCGGAATTTCTCTCATTTGACCGGTAGATTGAAATCTACCGGACACTGAGGCCGGCAACAATTTTTTCTAACGGAAACCCTGGTAGGAGTGTGTTTCAGGCTGTGTGACGTACAGGCGTAGAGGCAGCTCTGTGTAGGAGTGTGTTTCAGGCTGTGTGACGTACAGGCGTAGAGGCAGCTCTGTGTAGGAGTGTGTTTCAGGCTGTGTGACGTACAGGCGTAGAGGCAGCTCTGTGTAGGAGTGTGTTTCAGGCTGTGTGACGTACAGGCGTAGAGGCAGCTCTGTGTAGGAGTGTGTTTCAGGCTGTGTGACGTACAGGCGTAGAGGCAGCTCTGTGTAGGAGTGTGTTTCAGGCTGTGTGACGTACAGGTGTAGAGGTAGCTCTGTGTAGGAGTGTGTTTCAGGCTGTGTGACGTACAGGCGTAGAGGCAGCTCTGTGTAGGAGTGTGTTTCAGGCTGTGTGACGTACAGGTGTAGAGGCAGCTCTGTGTAGGAGTGTGTTTCAAGCTGTGTGACGTACAGGTGTAGAGGCAGCTCTGTGTAGGAGTGTGTTTCAGGCTGTGTGACGTACAGGTGTAGAGGCAGCTCTGTGTAGGAGTGTGTTTCAGGCTGTGTGACGTACAGGTGTAGAGGCAGCTCTGTGTAGGAGTGTAATGTAGAGGAAGCTCTGTGTAGGAGTGTAATGTAGAAGCAGCTCTGTGTAGGAGTGTAATGTAGAGGCAGCTCTGTGTAGGAGTGTAATGTAGAAGCAGCTCTGTGTAGGAGTGTAATGTAGAAGCAGCTCTGTGTAGGAGTGTAATGTAGAAGCAGCTCTGTGTAGGAGTGTAATGTAGAAGCAGCTCTGTGTAGGAGTGTAATGTAGAAGCAGCTCTGCGTAGGAGTGTAATGTAGCAGCAGCTCTGTGTAGGAGTGTAATGTAGCAGCAGCTCTGTGTAGGAGTGTTACATAGAGGCAGCTCTGTGTAGGAGTGTAATGTAGCAGCAGCTCTGCGTAGGAGTGTAATGTAGAAGCAGCTCTGTGTAGGAGTGTAATGTAGAGGCAGCTCTGCGTAGGAGTGTTACATAGAGGCAGCTCTGCGTAGGAGTACACAGTACAGTATGGCTGTAAGCACTGGGTGGCTATGATGGGGGAAATCACAGTGGAACCTCAATCCCCAGATCTATGAAAGAGGGCAGGGGGGGCCAGCTGTCATAGAATAATGTAATAATTTTACTCTGAAAACAAGCATAGTTTCATGTGTGGTCAGTGTGCGACTCAAAAGCTGGAATAATCAACACAACTGACCGGCCATTAGCTTTCAGATTTTCACCAAATCAAACCATTATCAACCAAATTATGTCTAGTCGGCCGGGAACAGTTGATCTAGCAGTCGGCGTCCTCTGTGCGAGCTAGCCACATGCGATGAACTTCTGTCAGGGCCGTGGGCCAACAGGAGGTGTTTGCATCAGAACTAAGCCCATCCTCCTCCTCGCTGACGTCCATGTTGTCAGCTACATAATGGGAAGTGCTCCCTAGATCCTTTGGGTCTGTACAGTGGTTTTAACAGTTAAGAAACAGGCCTCGGTCCAGAGAGCCTCCAGGCAGCCTGGTTGACCTGTACAGACTGTGTCTTGTCTAAAGACCCAGGAGGATTAATGCAGGTGCCCTGGCTCTTGCAGTCTGTCAAGTCTTTCAAAGTGTAGATGCATACACCGGCTCGGTTTTGTGTTGTAAACAAGACTGCTCGTCCGGCTGAGTCAGAATAGTAAGTAAGTAAGTACATTTAATTTGTACAGCACAAAGTGCTTTACATACAACAGAAATAAAAACAGAAAATAGAAAAATAAAAAAGCAAGAAAGATTCAATGATAAGAAACCAGAAAAAACAGCAGTCCTGGAGGAGAAGCTCAACCATTACCCAAAAGCATGTTGAAACAGTAGTGTGTTTAGCTGATTCTTAAAGATATCCACAGATGCTGCAGCTCTTAGGCCACGAGGAAGGGCATTCCAGAGTCTAGGCGCTACAGACTGAAAGGCTCGGTCACCTTTGGTGATTAACCTGGTACGAGGAATGACTAATAGACCCTGGTCAGCTGACCTCAGGGTCCTGCACAGTGCACAGGGTCAGAGGCACAGTGGCAGTTATGTGTGTGCAATGTGCCTGTGTTTGTCTTCTGAGCGAAGGGCATTCTGGTCAGCCCTACATAGAAGCAGTTAAATATATTGCAGGCTCTTTCTGAGGACTGACCAGAATCATTTTAATATATATATTAGGGGTGCACGATATTGATTTTTTTACCCCGATATCGATACCAATAACTTTCTGCTCCTCAAGGTCGATACCGATACCGATAACCGATATATATATTTATTGTATTATAATTTTTTTTTTCATGTATATTCCTGTAGTTTTTACCTAACCAGATTTATCATGACATGAGCGTTACTACTATGAACAAAACAAAGCCAAGAGAACAGTTTTGACTCTTCAAATAAAGTGACTATATTTATTTTTCCAAATAAATATAATTTGAGTCAATCACAAAATTCACAATCCGTCAATGTCATTAACAATGTGTTTCCCTGAACAATGAGTGAACTAAAAACCAACAGGTATGTCAGTTTTTGGTATTTGTCAGTAGGGATGGGTACCGTTCACATTTGAACCGATACGGTACCGGTACCTGTGAATCGATACCGGTACCCAACGGTACCTTTTTCGGTACTTTAGTCTCTAAAAATGTAATCTACCTACCTCAGTTGTAAAAAGAAAAAATAATCCAAACTTCAAATAACCACATTTTCGACCGTTTTTGGCTTGCCATTGCCCCGACTGCTTTGTTTCTTGAATCAAGTCAAATCCTAAGTAAACATATATTGTGCGTGTGAACGTTGACATGAAAAGAAAAAAGATAAAAAATAAAAAATAAAAAAAGTGTAAGAAAAAAAATTATATATATATTTTTTTTTTATTATCGGAGCTATCAATACTTTTATCGGGTTTATCGGGATGACGTCATAATTGCTGATATCAGCCCGATAATTATCGTGCATCCCTAATATATATATATATATATATATTAATGCTGTCAAAGTTAACGCGATATTAACGCGTTATCGCCCGATTCTATTAACGCCACTATTTTAACTCAAGATTAACAAATTTTTTTTTTTCTAGACTTCACTCAAGTGTATTATTGATGCTCTCATTGATACTGTGTGTGTGTGTGTGTGTGTGTGTGTGTCTGTGTGTGTGTGTGTGTGTGTGTGTGAGAGAGATGAGGAAGGGGCAAGAGAGAAAGAGAGCTGGGAGAGTGTGTGTGAGAGATAGAGGGGTGTGTGTGATTAATCAGCCCTTGTGTGGGTGAATGTAACAAGTTCCTAACGTTTTCTTTCCCCTATTATTTCATGCACACTTTATTCATTGTTTTAAATTATTATTTTCTTTTAAGTTATTTTGTGCATCACTCTGTTTTGAATTTGATGCAAATTTGCAATGCATGAGGGTCATCCTTTTGTGTTAAATGGCTGCATAAAGCAAGCATTTGTTGACTCGCATGTTGATAAGAGTATTAAAACTTGGAACTTGAAAAAGATCTGTTTAAGGTAAAAAAAGATTTTTAAATTAAAAATGCGATTAATTTGCGATTAATCGCGAGTTAACTATGGACAATCATGCGATTAATCGAGTTAAATATTTTAATCGATTGACAGCACTAATATATATATATATATATATGTAAGGGATAATGTATAGCTACGAGGTCATTGTCGCAAAATAATTGACCGACACAGAGTTTAGTTTCTAAACGCAGTGAAGGTCAATTATTTTGCGACAAAGACAGAGTGTATAGCTATACATTATCCCGCTTATTACATGGCTAACTTACTAACAATATACCTAATTCATTTTACACCATCGACAAGACAATCAAATGCAGACGCAGTGGTTCTGTGGCTCCTCTGTCATCGCCGGCAGCCGGCATATGTGTGGTCTGATTACCTGATGAGTGCAGCTGTGCATATGCTGAGCAGCTTTCGTGACTGCGATCAAAATGCTTGATTGTGATTAGGGATGGGTACCGAATTCGGTACTTTTGAGGTACCGAACCGAAACATGTCGGTACTACAGAGTATCGAATCAAGTGAGAAACCGAAAAAAAAATAAAAAAAAAATAATTTTTTTTTTTATTATTATTATTTTTTAACTTTTTTTTTTTTTTTTTTTTTACTTTTTTCTTTTCATCTCAACGTTCACACGCACAATATATGCTTACCTAGGATTTGACTTGATTCAACAACAAAGCAGTCGGAGCAATGGCAAGCCGAAAACTGTCGAAATTGTAGTTATTTGAAGTTTGGATTTTTTTTTACGACTGAGGTAGGTAAATTAAATTTCTTGAGACTAAAGTACCGAAAAAAGGTACCGTTGGGTACCGGTATCGATTCACAGGTACCGGTACCGGTATCGGTTCAAATGTGAAAGGTACCCATCCCTAATTGTGATTGGTCAATAGCGCTCTGTTACCCGTATCAGCGGTCATTATTGCGCGTTGCCCATAGCAGCGGTCCGTTATCGAGAAATAACTGACCGCTGTCAGGGGCAACCGAGCGCTATTGACCAATCACAATCAAGCATTTTGGCGAATGTTAAAACGCCATGTAATAAATATAAATAACTTATATCGTAACTGCATGGTAATCAATGTCAAAATAAAGATTTGAATACTTCGTTATGTGCCTCCTATCAGCATAAGAAATAACTTATAGAAATAATAATGGTCTAAGTTTATAGAATGTACTGTTCAGTGAAAGCAATGGATCTGATTGGTACTTGGTATCTGCCAATGAATAACTCTCTCATTGACGGAACACAGTGTGAGAATAGCATTTATGCGGGTGAACACCAGAAAAGCAGCTGGCCCAGATGGGATAACAGGACGGAGACTTAAGTCCTGTGCTAACCAGCTAGCCCCAGTGTTAACCACCATATTCAATCTATCCCTGGCTGAGTCCGTGGTCCCTGCCTGCTTCAAGGCATCCACTATAATCCCGGTACCAAAAAAATCCTCCCCAGCAGGTCTTAATGACTACAGACCGGTGGTCATGAAATGTTTTGAGAGGACGGTTAAGCATTACATTTGTGCCTCCCTCCCCAGCAGGGTTAGAAATTAACATTTTTTTTCAAGGGCTTTTTTTGCCCCCCTTAATTGATTTTCGGGGGCTTTTTTTTGTATTTCGGGGGCACTGAATTTTTATGATAAACGGTAGGGGTGGGACGGTTCACAAAATGGGACGGTTTGGTTCGTATCACGATTTTGGGGTCACGGTTTTCAGTTCGATATATGTTAATTTTTATTAAAAAGAAATGTAACACTCAAATCTAAACATGCTTCTCATTTATTAAAAATTAAATAAAAGGTTTACAGTGTTTACAGCCTTAAATAATGTTTGGCACACAAAGACCGAACTGACTGAAAAATATAGGCTACATTTGTCAAAGTATTAACTTAGTGCAAACAAACAATATGCTCAGCCAGCACTAGACTTTCCTTTCTTTAATATAAACACACAAAAACAATGTCAATCATGTTTAAATTCCCTGATTGTCAGTTCTTAATGGAAAGATTCATTTTCTGCTTGAAATTATTATGTTTCTGTCTACATTTATTTAGACCGGTGAGTTGGAACTATCTATGGGTTGGCGCCGGGTCCCCACGGACATTTTAGCGTCACGGACCACCAGCTCAGACAATGTTATTATCAGCTCCGGTAACGTTAGGAGGTGATGGCATGCAGTGGAAAAGCGGCAATAGTCCCGGTTGGAGTTAGTAAAACACAGTTGTATGTTAGCCTTCTTGGATGTTGAATAAACGCCTATCATTGTCTTTAAACACCCCGCCTCTCAGACTCCCATTTCCTCCTCTGCTACAGTAGCTAGTAGCTACGGTGACATTTCATTGACTACAGTATTAGCTTGCGGGCTGCGTCGGGCTACCATAGTTAAAACGTGCGTTGTGTTTACAAACTCCTAACGCTATGGCAAGATGTGTGTAGGCCTATGTAATGTTAATGGCTATGTTTTTAAAGTCGTAATGAAGATTGATTTATATTGTGCGTGCCATTTTTACACAAACTGACTAGCACCTGGCAGCTGGCTGCTGCTGCCTGCAGCCAGTGCAGAACACCGGCTCCGCCAAATGAATTTTTTTATTTGCGCGTCATCTGAACCGTACTCCCACAGACGCTCCATTACCGGATAAATATATATATATAATTAGTAAACTGTCGGGGGCATTAAGTGCCCCCCTTAACTGATTTTCGAGGGCATTTTGTCCATTTTCAAGGGCATTATGCCCCAAGCCCCCGTTAATTTCGAACCCTGCTCCCCAGTGATATGGACCCTTTGCAATTTGCATACAGGTCAAACAGGTCCACTGACGATGCGGTCTCTCAGGTACTACACAACACCCTCTCTCACCTAGACAGCCAGAAGGGGGGCTATGTGACACTGTTGTTCATTGACTATAGCTCAGCGTTCAACACCATAGTCCCCACCAGACTGGTGGACAAGCTGATTGAGCTGGGTCTGAGCTCCGCTCTGAGCGCCTGGATACTGGACTTTCTGAGTGAAAGGCCTCAGGGGGTTAGGGTGGGGGGTCAGACCTCCAACACCATCACCCTGAGTATCGGGTCCCCCCAGGGCTGTGTTCTGAGCCCCCTGCTGTATTCACTCTACACACATGACTGTGTGGCCAAGTTCAGCTCCAACTCCATAGTGAAGTTTGCGGACGACACAGTGGTGGTGGGGCTGATCTCTGATAATGACGAGAAGGCCTACCGGGAGGAGGTTGATGTACTGGCACGCTGGTGTCAGGACAACAGCCTGCTCCTGAACATTGGTAAAACCAAGGAGCTAATCGTGGATTTTAGGAGAACACAGCAGGGGACACACACACCACTGTGGATAAAAGGGGCTACCGTGGACAGGGTGAGCAGCTTTAAGTACTGTACCTGGGGGTCCACATCTCAGAGGACCTGACATGGACAACACACATAGACTCAGTCGTAAAGAAGGCGAAGCAGCGCCTCTACCACCTGAGACAGTTAAGGAAGTTCAGAGTATCGGGGAAGATACTCCAGTCCTTCTACTCCGGAGCTGTAGAGAGCATCTTGACTGGAAACATCACTGCCTGGTATGGAAACAGCAAGGCACAGGACAAGAAGGCCCTACAGAGAGTGGTGCGCTCAGCTGAGCGTACCACGGGTATTGCACTACCACCCCTGCAGGTCTTATATAACAAGAGGTGCAAATCCAGAGCCTGCAGAATAATGAAAGACCCTCACCACCCCAACAACAGCCTGTTCAAGCTGCTGTGGTCAGGCAAACGCCTGCGCACACCAGCAACTAGGACAGAGAGACTTCGGCTCAGCTTCTTCCCCCAGGCCATCAGAGTCTTGAACACTGAACTCTCCACACACGAGCACACACACAACACACATACTGTATACGGATAAGACTTTTCAATAGTCCAATTTTAAAATACAAAAAATAAGGATATATTTGGCCATTTTTCAAACATTTGGAATGTAGTGTATACATGCATTTATGCAAAAACCCCAAATTAAGAGATTTGAGTGTTTTTAAAGTTGAATTAATAGGACATGGCCTTAATAAAAGTAATTTGGGGCGACCGTAATTTCTCAAAATTTATATATTTCCTTAACATTACTAATATTTTAACAGGTATCAGTAATTAAATATACATCTTAAGAAAGACAGGCTTGTGTGCCCTTTAATTTTTTGTAAACCATGATTTCACAAGTTTATTCTATAATGGCAGTGTCTCCCTCGTAATGCAGTTACAATACCCATATATGCTCTAAAACCCATAAAACTGATTTAAAATGTGTACAGATAGTATCCACTTAAGCATAGTATACCAGTGATTCATATTTGAGCCAACACTGATGGATATTCTATTTTGAATTTAGTACAGTTATTGACAATCATTGGTTACCCTGCATGACAAATGGTCGCCCCAAATGATGAGAGTAGTTAAAAGTCTATTTAAAATGTTACACAATGCAGTTCAGACAAAAGAAAACTGAACAATGTTTTTATTACAATCTTTTCAAGTGGTCAACAAAAATATTCTTCAATTCATTCAAATATCACAAAAGTAAAACATGTTAAGATTTTCCCACCTGCACTTTGGCGACCTCTACCGGCTCGGGTGTGCATATATTTTAATACAATATATATCGAATTAAAGCCCTATTTGTCGATAGCCATTTCAGGTGACACAATCCGTTCAGTGGTTCTCGAGTTACATGCCGATATGTGAGGTGTGCGCCGAAGTACACAGTGTTGTACAAATACAACACCGACTCCCGGGGCTCTAGCTCCGTCAATCATTTGGCACGGTAGGTTACAAGCTTCGCCAGGAACATTCAAATATCACAAATGTTAAAAACATTAAACATTCAAAAAGTTAAAGTGCAATACACATTACATGCTTCAGGAACTTGAACATTTCACAAATGTCCATTTTCATGTCCTCATATCATCATTGGTTTTGTCAATGTATGAGACCGAGAAGGTGGGTTAAGTAGCATCACTTTTGTGATGGTAGTCACATTGGACAGGGATTAACAATTTAAGTCAATAATAAAAGGTAAACAGAGTTGTATGTATGGAATAAAAATTAAACCACAACACAGTTCTATAGAGTCAATAACCACTAAGATAGTTGCATGGATGAAATCAACGCTAAACAACTACAACACAGTTGTATAAGTTCATTTTAGGGATGGCACGATACCACTTATTCATGTCCGATACTGATATCACAGCCTTGAGTATCTGCCAATACCGATACCCATCCGATACTCCCTTAAAAAACAAAAACCTGTGTTTAACCTAGCCATCTATAAAACATCAAAAACTCCCCTAAAGGAAGAAATACATACCACACATGACTCAGTTATGCAATAGTGCTGATGCTTTTTATTTTGTTCAAATTATTTAGTTAATACGTTAATAAGACTACAGCGATTTCATGACAGCTTCCTGTCCTCGCGTCTAGTGCTGAAAATATACATTTTGACTGCTGTTTTGATAGGGTTAGGGTCTTTACTCTTGGCTACATTTGAAAAAGAAACACAACATTGTACTTATTTGAGATAGCCGTGTCAGAGATAATGACGGTTTGGCAACATGAAGTGAGGCTAAGCGTCGGAAACCTACATTTTCAACAACAGAAAGGGGCTGGTCGTCCAGCACAATAAATGTGGTTATTTTCTCGGTTTTCTTCAGCTTTGCTTTGTTACTGTCTGCAGGGAGTTTCTCTCGCTTCTGAATGGTTTCCAGCTATGTTAGCTGCTGCGACAAAACTTTTCTTCTTGGCATTCGTTGCACATATGAACTCGGCATACTCCCTTTCCATGATTAATCTGCAAGTGTTGTGTGGTGTTGAAGATTCCAGTGTTGCTGCCACCCCTAGAAATACTTGCGTTGCAGATATTACACTTGGATGTGTCGTGTTATTCCACAAGTATACATGCGAGTCCTCTGTATTTGTTTGTGCGTGTCTTCATTCTGTTAGCTCCACCATACAGGTCCGTTATTATCCGCTCTTAGTCTACTCTGCCCTGTGTACCGGTCTGTGACCCCAGTACGGTGGCCTGTACGCGTGTTGCTTTTTAACAAGTCAGTAGTGCAAGAATGTGACAATTTGACCATGTGACCGCGGCAACGCGGGAGAGCGGCAGTGCGGAAATAGGCTGTCTCTAAGACAAACTCTAACCTTAACCAGCTCCTTAACAGCGCCTAAACTTAACCGTTCTAACCTTAACCAACTCCGAAACAATGCCTAACCTTAACCTTAACCATGCCTAACCTTAACCATAGAAAGAATATTGCCATTCTCTAAGACAAACTCTAACCTTAACCAGCTCCTTAACAGCGCCTAAACTTAACCGTTCTAACCTTAACCAACTCCGAAACAATGCCTAACCTTAACCTTAACCTTAACCATGCCTAACCTTAACCGGCGAAAGAATACACGTTAAAAAAAAAATCATACATACAGTGACATCACGAATGTTCCAGAACGTTCGATCATGACATCATACTGTGACATCAGAAATGTTCTAGAAAGTGTGGTCATGACATCATACTGTGACATCACAAATGTTCTAGAACGTTCAGTCATGACATCATACTGTGACATCACAAATGTTCTAGAAAGTTATATTATGACAAATAAGACGGTTCAATGACTATCTAAATCCAATCAATATTCCTAATGCCGTGTCAATGTAAGGTTATAAAAATAAACATATAAACATTCATACAATACAATATAGCTTTGGCTCCTACAGTCAACATTCCCCAAATATATATCAAACACGAAACAAACTTTGATCAGATTATAATGGAGATGTTGCACAGTGCAATTCACTGAACATTTATTGTTGAAATATGTCACTGTTGATCATGAGCTGGCTATATAACCTATGGTTTCAAGGGATGTTAAACCTACTGTAGAATCAAAGTAAATGTTAGTGATTCAAATCCTCATTTAGAGGTAGGGGATCCACCACAGCTTGCCCTGCTGCTCTTCTCTACTTCTACACCAACCATAACTCGTGGAGTGTTCTCCATGGATGGTGGTGTCAGGTCCAGCATCGCCTTTTCCATCTTTTTCCTTCTCCCTGTAACCTCTGGATGCAGCCTTATCCCTCTCCGATAGCTCATCTGACTTCACATATGGAATCTTGCCCTGTTGTTTTCTTCTCTGGTAGCTGAAACAATGGTGTATAATGTGATACTGATTCTGGTGGGCTAAATTACATACAAACTTAAGTTCAAGATATTACAGAAAAGGTCATTCCTAATCCTACTAACATGACAGTTTGAAATACACCAGAGAAAAGTTACCTACCTATATTTTTTTTACCTTCTCTTTTCCTGGCAAGATAGTTGGCTCTTGCTGTAGGGTCTGCATTGACCCGCTGTCTGTAGTGAGCAGTCTTCTGTTTGCTTCTTTGTGCCATCTAGAAAATAGGTTAAACTAGTTAAACATGACTAATACATGTACAATTACCTAAATGGAATGTCATGCTATACAGAAATGTTGAAAAATATATGTTAAAGTATACAAAGAGTTATGCTAAAACAAATAACTTTATGTATATAAATCATTAATAAAATATAAATATACAGAAACTACAAATACAGGACATATATCTATCATCTAAAACACTCAGCAGTGGTCGCCCCACATTGATACTCGGTCGCCCAGATGATGTTTTTAAGGTCAGTAAAATATTACAGGCTAACCATTAGCTACAGAAACCAAACTAGCTAGCTCTTACCACATGTCACTATCAAATTCATCATCAAAATATAGATTTTCAGATCAAACGTATTATTCACAGTTTTGGGGCGGTCGTCCCACAAGACATCCAAAAGTGGCAACTACATTACAGCAGTTAAAAAAGAGATTTATTTGCCAATATGAAAGAGACTTACTAACCTGCTAGTTGTTTCTCTGGGTCCCTCACATGTGACTGGCTGATGCAACATCCTGTCCTTGAGGTGGTTTCAAAATAAAAGTCCCACAATTGTGTTTTCTTGATGGTCGCCCCAGATGATATTTCATAAAATTAACATATGCAGACAACATTCGTTTGTATATTATGATGGAAGTATATGTGCAAATGCTTCATAATTTTGTCAATGAATGCAAAACATGTTTGAAATTATGCCAAATAGGGCAAGGGAAATATTTAAATAGATTTAAAGTGATTTTAAGCCGGTTGTCCAAATAGAAGTCAATGCTGGACGGTCGCCCCACATTTGACACTTCAGATAGCAGAAAAATTACCAATAACTCAAATGTTTGGAGGAGTTAGAGTGGGTCTGTATATGGGGAAGGTATTAGAGATACATGAAATCTTTTTATGAATTTTAATGTTTTTTTTAAGGTAAGAAATTCAGTGGGACAGAAAAAATAGGTGTCACGTCATTGACCCATACGCTCACACACTAACAGTCACTTTAGCACGAACACACACACACACGCTGCACACGCTCACACTCAACGGTCACTTTACACAATGAAAAGGTCACTTTAAAAAAAAAAGAACGGAGTGGTTCTTGTATAGTACAGTATATAGATGGATAAGGATAATAAGGATATATAGTATAACTGTAGATTGTATAGTATAGTATTGTATAGTAGTGTACATAAGACCCAGTGCCTCATCCGTAGCTAACATTGTATTGCACTATCGCAGGACCTTAGCATGCCTTTTACCATGCTTTTTGTAAACTTTATGTACATTATACCTGTTATGTCCTATTCTTATTACTTGTATTATTGCACAATCGCTGCAGGCATGACCACCCGCATTTCACTGTATGCTTGTATGCCGTGACAAATAAAACCCTTGACTCTTGACCTGGCACTATCCTGGTACTATCCTGGTACTAACCTGATATCCAACACCAGAGTCACTGCATCCCTGCTTTGTTTTGTCTCTCTGTCTTGAGTGTGTTTCAGTATTAGAGGAAGTTGTGAGTGTGTGTGTGAGAGTGTGAGTGTGTGTGTGTGAGTGCGAGTGCGTGCAGAGTGTGTGAGCTGACAGCCATGATGTTGGCCTTGACCTCTGCCGGCCCATTTTTCCTGATGGAGGCCAGGCAAACACACTGCTTCCTACTGCTGTCACGAGACACACACACTAACCCTCACCTTAAGCATCACACTACAACAGCTTGTCACACTAAATCAGGATGTCAAAAATGTCCTCATTTGGTAGCGTGTCCTGATTTCGTGAGTGTGGAGTCTTGAAATACTGGACTGTACATGCAACACACACACACACACACACACACACACACACACACACACACACACACACACACACTTCACTCTCTTCCTGATGAGTCTTTCCATCAGCTGTCTTTCTACATTCTTTTTGTCTTTCTCTCTGTTTATCTTGTATTATTTACTGCAGGTCCCTTCAATCCTCTCTCTCTCTACTCTCTCTCTCTTTCTATACCCCCCCCCTCTCTCTCTCTGCCTTCTCTTTCATCTGCCTCCTCTCTCTGCCTTCTCTCCTCTCTCTCTCTCTCTCTCTCTCTCTCTCTCTCTCTCTCTCTCTCTCTCTCTCCTACAGCAGCCTGACTGTTACTGTACTGGTCCGTTGGTCCTTATAAGGAGATGCTTCTGTGCGGCCAGGCTGCCTCAGAGAGAAGTTTAACCTGATGATCTATGATCATTATGTCTCCTCCTCTTCCTCACCTCTTTACTGTTTAATGCTCATAGAAGTTTGCAGACCTTTCTGACCTTCATCAGGGCCCCTGTGAATAAAGTCTACTAATTGCTGTTCGGAGGCTAGTTTGCATCTCACGAGCCACAGCAGCAAAGCTAGTATTGTTCTGTGGCCTGGTAGCTTACACATAAGCGTGCTAGTGCTTCCTATAGATGCTCAGAAGAATGGTGTTTGTTGGGTGTGAGTGAGGAATCAATGTATAGCCTAACGATTGGTGGTATTTGAACTGGCTAGTATTGCTACAAATAGCCTAGAAGAGAGATTAATCGACCAGTTGGATCATTCCCATCCCATAATGCAAACCTAGTGTACGCACGCACACTATGCATCAAGTTGATTCTGGGTCAATATTAATATAAATCTCTCTAAATGTAAATAATACCAGGACAGATTAAGGTAGGGATCTATAGGCAGATATAAAACAATAAGAGCCTTCAGTTAAAACAATAAAAGCTATAAGCTAATACGCTGATGCCACACAATGCCACTCAAACACCCTAGGTTTGAATAGACTTCTCTGAGGTGGCCCAAACAGTACAGTATATAGGTTATGGCTGTGTATCATGCAAATCTGTGTGGATTAGGATTTAGGATTAGGCTGTACATCTCTCTTTAATTCGTGTTTACATGTGTTTAATTGTGTATGCCTGCCTGTTTAAGCATTAATGTGCATTCATGCACATGTGTGTTTACGTGCGTGTGTGCATAGGCATGTATGTGTGTGTGGTCCTGTCCTGTGTGCAGGTGAAATGAGAATGTGTGTCTCTGCATGTCCTGTAGGGCTTGAGGCCATATGGACAAAATATCATATTGCAATATTTTAGTTTTGTATGTGATATGACATTTTTTATTTTGTTATCTTGTAATACAGTTGGCACGATGATCGTTCAAAGTATGCATATTTGTACAATATTTACAGTAGTAAAAATCCATAGCTTTGCATGGATCCATGACGGTATACCTTCATATTTGATAAAAACCCTTCCTGCCCTAATGTACTGCCTGTTGGTTTACACTACAGTATGTCGGTATGCAGTTGAATCCTGACTGTGTACACAGTGTGTAGAAGTGTGTCTAAGTGTCTCTGTTTTTGTTTTCAGTCTGACCGCATATTAAACTAGCTTTATGTGGCTGGTTTTGATGGGGCCCTTGTGGGCGGGAATATTGATTGAACAGCAGATGGTGGCGGAGCTCTCTCTCTCTCTCTCTCTCTCTCTCTCTCTCTCTCTCTCTCTCTCTCTCTCTCTCTCTCTCTCTCTCTCTCTCTCTTTCTCTTTCTCTTTCTCTTTCTCTCTCTCTCTCTTTCTTGCTCTCTCTGCTGATACATAGGTCTCTGCTGTGTGGAGATAGGGTGGTCTCTCTCTGCTGTGTGTGGAGATAGGGAGGTCTCTCTCTGCTGTGTGTGGAGATAGGGAGGGAGGCTCCAGAACAAACACTAACATCACCCACTCCCAGTTTTAACTGGAGTTAGCGGTTGGCTGTTAGCTCGGGCTTTGGAGCAACACACGCGCACAGCCGCACACGCGCACGCACACACACAGAAAATCAAGTAGGGGGAGGTGTGTCTGTCAGTCAGAGCTCTACATTAGGCTCAGCAGAGGACGAGTTTTGGAAGGGAACCCAAGCATAAAACAAAGGATTAGGCACCTGTGGGGGGGGGGGGGGGGGGGGGGGGGTGGTCATGCCCGCATTGATTGTGCAAAATACAATAATAAAATAGAATAAAATAGGCATAGAAAAAATTTAATAGATAAGACACAAGATATGCATGGTAAAAAAAAGACATGCTAGGTTCCTGAGAAACTGGTTCTTATATACACTACTATGCAATATACAATTTACAATGTTACCTCTTTTTTTTTTTATTTAAAAAAAAAAATCTTTTCCCCCTCCTTTTTCCGTTTTTCTCCCATCCCAATGTTAGTCGTTATGCCAATTCCCAATCCCCTTCCTGGTTGTTGCGCACTTACTCCCCCCCCTCCCCCCCCCCCCCCCCTACCGTCGGTCTGGGAGGGCTAAGACCAGTGGTGCAGTCGTAATATGGGCCAAGGCCAAACGCCACGTGCACGCGCGCTCCTGCGCACGCGCATACATGTCTCTCTCCTCTTTCATGAGGCGGAGCTGGGGACGAGACGGGCGGTCTTTTGTCACATAACACGCCCAACACTCCACACGCCCAACACTCCACACACACACACAACACACACACACACACAGTCTAGGTAATAAGTGCCGGCCGGGTTTTACGGCGCGACGAGTAATTTTTGTGTTGTCGCGCCGTATACCCCGGCCGGCACTTATCACCTAGACTTTGCATAATAATAGGATGCACGCACTTCTGCCTCAGTGACGTAGCCTAAACGGCGTTTAACCGCGTTTGACCACCACTGCATGCCTGGCTAAGACTATCACATGCTTCCTCCGACACATGTGTAGCCCAGGGTTTCCGTTAGAAAAAATTGTTGCTGGTCTCAGTGACAAATGGGATCAATTCCGGTCAGAGTTTATTGAGCTTAAAAACAATTGATAGGCAGGCTATATAAAGAATGACATCCTCAAGGCATGTAGATTTATAATATTTTAACTTAAAACTAGGCTACTTTTGCGTATATATAGTCATTAATATATTCCAAATAAAATAAGTCCCTCGAGACCGTTCTGCTGCCGACTTGAGGTGTCGGTGGGCAGTCTGCCCGACATTAATAAACGGCAGTCTGTTATAATCACATTTTTATGAGCTAACAAATTCCGTTATATTGGACATTTGTATTAATTATATCAAGCGAAGAACTGAGAAATTTGGCAGAGAGAGACGGCAACAGTATCGTGGGTTTGCGTGATGACTATCTCCGCCTCCCAACGACTTGGTGCTGGATTTGCGAGAGCATGCAGCTGCAGAGCCGTAGAGCCAGCGGTGTTTTCAGGTCCGGTCTGGGGACCGCTCAGCAGCGCCCCCCACCCAACAGCTGAATTGCCAATGGCTGAATTGGAGTATTGCACTGTGCGGGCACAGCTCTGTGGGTTCTGCGGCTCTGCAGCTGCATGCTCTCGCAAATTCAGCACCAAGCTCCCACTGACAACATCGTTGTCATTATTAGACCTGCTTGGTGAAGCAACAATGAAACAAATGTAATGATTGTTTCGTTCATCGCATAGGCTATTTCATTTTAGCCTATTTTAATACAATTCAAATAATCAAATTGTGCTTAGAGGGAATTATTTTCACCGGACATTATGACTGGAGAGATTTAATATGTCGGACTTCAACAGATTTTGCCGGTCAAAAACCGGTAATTACCGGACAACGGAAACTGTAGCCAGCCCACCGCTTCTTTTCACCTGGCAGCGCGGACTCTCACTGGGGGAGTGTAACGTGTGGAAGGATCACACTACCTCTCCCAGATCCTTCCCTCGCTGTGCAGGCGCCCCGACAGAACTGTAGGAGTCGCTGTTTACAACGACCAGGACCCACCCACCGGCTTTCCCACCCGCTGACACTGCCAATTGTGTCAGTATGGACGGCCGACCAAGGCGGAGGCACCACGGCAGCTGGATTAGATCCCACTGTCTCTGCGGTGGTAGACAGACGCTTAGTCCGCTGCGCTACGCAGCCGACACCCTGTTATCGCTTAACACTTTCAGTGCCAGGCCGTGTTTTCCTTTTTACCCCGCTGATGCCACGGTCCACGGCCCATGTAACGTTAATATCGCCTAATCTATGTTTTAAATTATGATATGTGTCTAATCTGCCCATCGCTTATCAAAGAATCATTTTCCGGTCAACATTGGCAAAGCAGATTGTGTTTTTATCGCTTCATTTCCTTTTTATAGCATTTTGAAAACCACTCTGTTTCGAAGAAAAAACAACACATTCCCTGATAATCGCCTTTTACTGGAATATTCCAGAACGTTATCATTTGTCGGTCTATTTATGAATCGTTTTCAAATAAACGCTAGATGGTCGATAGTATATGTGTGCGCACGCACGCTCGTGCCGTGCGCTGATAATCGCTGCTATTATTTCCTCATGGCTTTTACAGTGAAACAGCCATATCACATATAGTGGAAACGCTTATATCTCCATGAAAACGAGTCTGATTATCCTAACACTGATAACATAGATTCCTTACCTGACATCAGATGGTATCCAAATGGTATATTCCAATTCCTGATGGTCCAGATGGTTCCATTCGAAAAAATCGATAAGTATATTGATCCAACGTGTGTACCAGCGTTTCCGTTAGCCGGTAATTACCGGTATTTGACCGGCAAAATCTGTTGAAGTCCGACATATTTAATCTCTCCGGTCTTAATGTCCGGTGAAAATAATTCCCTCTAAGCACAATTTGATTATTTGAATTGTATTAAAATAGGCAAAAATTAAATAGCCTATGCGATGAACGAAACAATCATTACATTTGTTTCATCGTTGCTTCTAATAATGACAACGACGTTGTCAGCGAGAGCTTAGTGCTGGGTTTGCGAGTGCATGTGCAGCTGCAGAGCCGGAGCTGCAGCGGCACAGTGCAGTACTCCAATTCAGCCATTGGCAATTCAGCTGTTGGGTGGGGGGCGCTGCTGAGCGGTCCCCAGATAGAGCCAGAAAACAGCTGAATCTGCTGCTCTGCATCGACATACTCTCGCAAATAAGTCATTGGGAGGTGGAGAGAGAGAGAGTCGTCACGCAAACCCACGATAATGTTGCCGTCTCTCTCTGCCAAATTTCTCAGTTCTTCGCTTGAATTAATACAAATGTCCAATATAACGGAATTCGTTAGCTCATAAAAATGTGATTATAACTGCTGTTTATTAATGTCGGGCGACTGCCCACAGACACCTATTTGATTTAAAGTCGGCAGCAGCACGGAGTCTCGGGACTTATTTTATTTGGAATATAATGACTGTATACGCAAAAGTAGCCTAGTTTTAAGTAAAAATATTATAAATGTTACAAAGGGTCAGATTAAACCGAATATATATATTTATTACTTGAGATATATTGCATATAGGGATGCCCCGATCGATCGGCCACCGATCGTTATCGGCCGATAATCAGTATAAATATGCGATCGGGGAATTCCGATAATTAGTCATATTCGCCGATCGCGGAAACTGATCAAGTGGATATCTCACTCGCTTGTCTCAGACGCACAGGACCTGCAAACTGCTCCTCCTCCCTAGCCCCGCCCGTACCCGTGTAGAGTTTGTAAACACAGAGGAGGCGGACCTCCTCTGCTGAGTCTAGATAGTGCATTCGACCTGAGCTAACGTTAGCTACCTAGCTATCGTTACTGTTTAAACAAAATTACCCAGTCAACTATTCACTTTTAGTAGGCATTGTCTAACGGTATTTAGCCGGCTAGCTACTGATAGCTCCGGATATCAACAAATGCCCCAGGAAGTCTAGTAGCCCATGTTGATATCTCCGTTAGCTTGCGTTAGCTTGCGTTAGCTGACGTTAGTTCACGGTTCAAAACGAAATGTCCGATTGAACTAAATAGTTGTCTTAACGTCATCTAGCCGGCTAGCAGTAGCTACAGATAGCTCCTGATATCAATGTCTTATAACATTGATTGAATGCGTATTCGAGCTGAGGGCTTGCTGAATGTGAAATGACCAAAGCATAACGTTACCAATAGGGTCCCGCTGCAGCGCCGGAGAATCCTTTTTGGAGCTAGGCTACTAGAGTACATTTACATTTACATTTAGTCATTTAGCTGACGCTTTTATCCAAAGCGACTTACAAGTTCTGTGCGACAAGACAGCAAGAAGGGTATAACTCTATCAGCTGAGTAACAATGTTCATCAAAGTGTTGCGTGTTACAGTGTAGGTTAGTTTATTAGGACAAGTGCATGACATTAAGGTTAGTCGGGGTTAGATTTTTTTTTTTTTTTTTTTTTTTTTTTTTTTTATCATTTCAGATAATGGTTGAAGAAGTGAGTCTTTAGTCGACGGCGAAAGATTGGACGGGATTCGGCTGTCCTAACTGGGATGGGTAGTTCATTCCACCATTGTGGGGCAAGGACTGAGAATAGGCGGCTTCTCTTTGATGACCCTCCGGGAGCTTGGATAGGAGTAGATCTGAGGCGGCCAGAAGACGCAGAGCGTAGGGGTCTTGAGGGTGTGTAGTTAGAGACCATTGACCGGAGGTAGGCGGGAGCGGTTCCCTTTGCCGCACGGTATGCTAGGTCGAGGGCCTTGAAGCGGATACGTGCAGCAATGGGGAGCCAGTGCAGGTCCCTAAGAAGTGGGGTGACATGGGCTGACTTCGGTAGGTTTGAGATCAGGCGGGCCGCTGCATTTTGAATGAGTTGAAGAGGCTTGGTGGCAGTGGCCGGGAGGCCAGCTAGCAGTGCGTTGCAGTAGTCGAGGCGGGAGATGACTGTTGATTGGACGAGGAGTTGGGTGGCTTCTTTTGTCAGGAAGGGGCGTATCCTTCTGACGTTGCTCAGGAGGAATCTGCAGGTTCTGGTTGTCGCTGCGATGTGAGCAGAGAAGTTCAACTGGTCGTCGAGGACAACACCAAGGTTCTTGGCGGTCGGCGACGCGGTCACAGCTGCATTCTCGACTGTGATGGAGAGGTCGGTCAGGGGGGAGGATTTGGCCGGCAGGTGGAGCAATTCTGTTTTGCTTAGGTTCAGTTTGAGGTGGTTGGTCGTCATCCAGGCGGAGATGTCGGACAGACAGGCCGAGATCCGCTCAGAGACGTGGATATCTGAGGGAGGGAAGGAGAGGAAGAGTTGAGTATCATCGGCATAACAATGATATGAGAAGCCATGAGATGTGATAATGTTACCCAGTGATTTAGTGTAGAGGGAGAAGAGAAGGGGTCCTAGGACCGAGCCCTGGGGGACACCCGTCCGGAGGGGGCGGATGGCCGACAGAGTCCCTCTCCATGACACTTGGTAGGAGCGGTCATTGAGGTATGATGTCAGCCATGTCAGCGCAGATCCAGCCACTCCCATTCCTGCGAGGGCCGCGAGGAGGATCTGATGGTTGACTGTGTCGAAGGCTGCAGATAGATCTAGGAGAATCAGGACAGAGGAGAGGCCTTTCGCTTTTGCTAAGTGAAGTGCCTCTGTGACCGCAATGAGGGCCGTTTCTGTGGAGTGGCCAGTCCGGAAGCCAGACTGATTGGGGTCTAGGAGGTCATTCTGTAAGAGATAAGCAGTAAGTTGGTTGGATACAGCACGTTCAAGTGTTTTAGAAAGGAAGGAGAGAAGAGAGACAGGGCGATAGTTGGCTATGACGGTGGGGTTCAGGGTTGGTTTTTTTATGAGGGGCGTGAGTACACACAGACAGTGGAGCTGTTTGCAGATAGCGAGCATTTTGACTTGTTGCGTGGTGGCGATGTCTCGCAGATAATACAAGTACAAGTCTAATTATATAATATATATATTTTATTAAAAAAATAAAAATAAAAATTATATAAAATAATTTTTAATTTCTTTTTAATCAAAAACGATCGGTATCGGATCGGTATCGGCCGATATGGCTCACGACGATCGGTGATCGGTATCGGTGGCAAAAAACGTGATCGGGGCATCCCTAATTGTATAGTATTTGTATATCGTCTGATATCCCTTGTATATTCTTTGTACATATACACAGAATATCCCTTTACCTAGTACAGGCCAGACCATAATATTCGTTCTCCTATTGGACAGCGATCCCCTAGGCGCCACGGCCATACCCCCAATGTCTAGTTCAAAGTCACCGCTAAGACATGCCTGAACATGCCCAGTTCTGCGTAGTAATATGAGACATAAATAAGGCTGGTACTAGATTGTTCACCTTACGTATAAATACGTTGCAGGTGGATACAGCAGTGTGTTACCGTAACAAGTTGAAGCCTCACACCATGATACAACGTGCTGTGAAGTGGGCCCGTTTTGCCCCGAAATAGAGCCTTGAGACCGCGTGCGAATTGATAGCTGAAGTGTCAGAGTTTAACGCTGTATCGTCGAGTTCGACCTATTCTATTATTAAGTAATAGTCTATTATGTATAGTGTATCGTGCGGCTACCGTTCTACAGTGACCAGCATTACCAACGTTTCATCGTACCGAGCTAGTTTGCTTATCCAGGCTGGGCGGCCTAACCTTGTGCCGTCATCCGAGGAGCCCTAGACGAGAACGGTGTGGATATGTACACTGGATAACCTACACCGACGACTACAGAGCCCTTTTCGGCTGGATTATAATGCTTTGGTCCTGTGGCTGTTGGAGCAGAGAATCGTCTACACCCACTACCGTGTGGGATTTACCCTGTGAGGAGCACCGTCGAGCCCGCCTCTAGGACTCTGAGGCTGGCTAGCTTTCCTCCATGCGGCACTGCACACCGGAGAATAGCTGTTGCTTTGTCTACGGATCAAGGGATTATTGCACCGTCTCCTGTACCTGGAGTCTCCTTATTCCTCGTTGATCCAGACTTTTGCTACCGACAAATCCTCTCCCCTGCTGGCTTACAACCGGAGGGAACCCCCCTAGTATCTCCAGCTGACCTACTAGTGTACCATATATAATTCTTATGCTACAGGTGGTATTAATTATCCCCTTCGTAATATGCTCATGGACTTACGCTCTTGACCTATTCATGCACATTCTTCGCCTTACAAGCGCAACTCTCAATCTTAATAAATGTAAGATAATCTTGGTGCTCTTCTAATAAATATTATTATAAACAGTACTTTCTTGTTAAGCCGTGTTATTGTGTGGGTGTTCATCTCATATACATGTGTACTGTATGGCCAGTAGTAATGTACATAACTCAGTAGTGGTTTAATGATACCATACTTATTCAATACAGTCAGGGAATTGTACCCCTCAGTTACAATAAATCTACATGCCTTGATGATGTAATTCTTTTGTTTTGTTGTCATTCTTTTGCCTATCAATTGTTTTTAAGCTCAATAAACTCTGACCGGAATTTCTCTCATTTGAGGCCGGCAAACACTGAGGCCGGCAACAATTTTTTCTAACGGAAACCCTGGTGTGTACAGTATAACCCATGCTCGCCGCGGCTCAAAGGCTCCAGAATGAACTCTGGACTGGAATATAAATGTGGACTGGAATATTTTTTTCCCCCATCCATTTTCATTGAGTCCATTCCAAAAGGGTGATTTACCATCTGGGAGACGATAGGGGGGCGCTTTTTTCACATCTGATCGCCGGCGGCCCCTGGATCTCCAACGGTAGGCTCGCGTGATGCAATATGATTTCAGATCGCTAAAAAATAAATAAGAATAATTCCGAGAAAAGCCGTGACGTGGCTTTCAACGTCACAATCGTAAACCCGAGATTAGCCGTGAGTGGCGCTCAAAGTGTTAATGTATCTAAACTATACTATACAGTACCTCCTTCTTTTAAAGTGTTTCTAAAGATTCTATTTTTTAAAGTGACATTTTGTTTAAAGTGATTGTTTTAGCGGTTGCCGTGTGTGTGTGTGTGTGTGTGTGTGTGTGTGTGTGTGTGTGTGCGTGTGTGTGTGTGTGTGTGTGTGTGTGTGTGTGTGCGTGTGCGGGGGGGTTGATTATCCCACATATACCTTGGGTAGCGGGTGAATCTAGAAGAGTTATTAATATCTTGATCAGACAAGGACCGTAGAATATAGAGCTAGATTCTTCCACAACATGCCCTATTTAAGAGAATAGAGTCCCCGGAGTTATTGTAGAACATTATTGAATGAGGAGAGAGGCATCTATACCACTGCATCACTGAGCACAGAGTGGCAGTTACCATCTTCCTGGACTTAGTTTGAAACAGCACTGTGCAATACTACACCTACTGTAGACCTCAGTATATTTTTACTGTATTTAGTTACTGTATATTTTATTCCATTTTTATTCAATTTTACTCTACTCTTATCCCAGGCAACTTGATTTGATTCGTTTTATTATTCTAATTTGTGACCTGTTCTGTCTAAATTTTTAAATGTTGAGCGATTTGCAGTGTCAAATTTCCCACGGGATAATAAAAGTATTTCTATTCTATTCTATTCTATTCTATTCTATTCTATTCTATTCTATTCTATTCTATTCTATTCTATTCTATTCTATTCTATTCTATACTGATTCTGCTTGAAGCGGCACCAGATGGTTACCATAGTATTTACTAGGGTTTCTGTGTTGTGCTGTAGTGTACTGTGTCGCATTAAGGCCTAGGCCAGGGGTCAGCAACCTTTTTGACATGGAGTGCCTGTTTGAAATATAGTTGTAACCAGTGTGCCTCAACAATATTCCATGCATCGTAATTTTTTTTTCTCATAATCAGGTATTTTTTATGATAATTTTTACATTATTACATCATTATTGTTATTGTTATTATTAACAATATTATTATGATGGTTAAATCTTATTATTATATACTAAATCTGAGTTGGGGGGGGGGGGGGGGGAATGCAATGCAGACAAACAGCTGCATACAGTGCAACCATTTCACTCACATTTGCCCATTCATTTTTGGACACATCACACACCATCGGTGTGTGTACTGTACGTGTGCTGTCATAGCTCCACCTACAGGCCTAATGGAGAACACCAGGAGAACACCAGGATGTGAATGGAGGGTGAATGTGAGGTATATCGTGTAAATAAGTTTTGATTGATCGCAAGACTACACTGTAAAAAAATAAATAATAATAAGTTACCAGAACTTAAAAATATTGAGTTCAGTTACTGTGCATTAAGGTTTTCAGTTTTCAATCCATAATAAGTTAACAGAAAAATAAGTACACAACCACATTATTTCAACCTAATAAAACTATGTTTATTGTCATTGTTTTAAGAACACAAGTTGACTTGGTAATACTCACATTTTGAGTAAAGAAAAATGGCTTTTAACATGTGCAATGTTCAATGAAATAGAAAAATAAATAATAAAAATTGTTGATTAATCCCACTGGTCACAATGGTGACCGTAATAATGTGTTTGTTATAAGGCTCTGCAAATGTTACTGAATGATGTAGCAATGTATTTCCAGCTAAATTGAAATAATAAACAAATAAAGGGTCTCAATTAAATATGTGGTAGTAAAAATAACCTGTGGGAGGATTTCAACAAGATAAATGCGACAACAGTGCAAAATATTTCACTATAATATTTCAGAGCAAAAAAAATAAATAATTATTATATATATATATATATATTTTTTTTTTACTGCTGCCCCCTGTGCCTATGCAAATGCCCCCGTGTGCCTATGCAGGCACGCGTGCCTAGGGTTGCCTACCCCTGCCCTAGGCTGTAGTAGACGCATGCTGCTGACCACTAGTGGCATGTGGGTTTATCTCTGTGTGTATTACCAGTCTGTTTGCTTTTCCCACTGTGTGTTCACTATGCAAGCAAACACATTCTTACATGGGAAGATTTTTGTGTGTGTGTGTGTGTGTGTGTGTGTGTGTGTGTGTGTGTGTGTGTGAGTGTGTGTGTGTGTGTGTGTGTGTGTTATTTTTAGGTCCTCCATCACGCTGTTTAAGCATTCTACTGTGAAGCCAAGCATGTTCAACCTGCGCAATGATGATTCCATGTTCTCTAGTATTACAGCTAACACCCCTGATGTATTTGTGGTAAATGAACACCTTAAGGAGGTGTCCATTCTTGAGGTTGGCTGTACTTTTGACTACAGCTTAGAAGAAGCCTTCCTAACCAAAATGCTGAAATACCAACAGCTACAGCAGACCATCTCACAGCTAGGCTACAGATGTAAACTCCTAGTTTTTATCTTTGGCAGCCTAGGGCATGTGCACAAGTTGGTTGTGAGGGGCCTACAAATAGCCGGTCTCCCCAAAAGGAAGGCCAAGCAGTTAGCCAGGTACTGCTCAGTATCAGCAATTATAGGAAGCCGCTCAATTTGGAGGAGGCGATGTTACCTTTTCCCATGATTCTGCCATCCATGCACCTTGTACCTGACTGTTCTTTCATAATTTTCTGACTGCACTCGCAGTGGTTATGTCCTTTGTATGAGGCCTCCTTGTACTTCTGTTCATGTGGACATAAATAAACATTTTGTGTGTGTGTGTGTGTGTGTGTGTGTGTGTGTGTGTGTGTGTGTGTGTGTGTGTGTGTGTGTGTGTGTGTGTGTGTGTGTGTGTGTGTGTGTGTGTGTGTGTGTGTGTGTGTGTGTGTGTGTGTGTGTGTGTGTGTGTGTGTGTGTGTGTGTGTGTGTGTGTGTGTGTGTGTGTGTGTGTGTGTGTGTGTGTGTGTGTGTGTGTGTGTGTGTTAATAGAGCAGGTGGAATGACAGGTGTCAGCTGGGATACTGGAGGACTTCCTCTTTTGAGTAACGGTAGCTAGTTAAGTTCCGTTCTCTGCACTTGTCTGTCTGTCTGTCTGTCTGTCTTGAGTCTTAATTCAGAAAGCCCACAGATATTCAAATGAGCAGCAAAGAATGCAGCATCCTAAACAGGAAGTGATCTGTTACTCCTGAACACTTTGTTCTATGTGCGCCAAACGAGACACGTATTTTCGCTCCATAATAGGTAAGAGGTGTGCAAGGTTTTGTGTAATTTGGCCTCATGGTGGGGCTGTTCACAAAATAAATCACATGATAGAGACATGGAATTTGCCACACACACTGATACATATTGCCTCACAACAAATATCACACCAATCAGCCAGACAGTGGCACACTATAATCCCTGGTCCAGACATAACTCATACACTGTTATGTATCCGATTTAATACTTAGTTTGTACACATTTCCATCTGTCCTTGTTCTACAACTCTGCCACTACGTAACTGCAAGATAACGGCGCTCAGGTTGAAGCCTGTAGCAAAGCAGCAGCTAACAGTAGGACTGGGGGGGTTTCCTGTAGCCAGATTGGTCACAGCGTATCACAAAATGACGTGCCTGTTTTTCCATGGCCTAGTGTTGGTATCACTTGACCAGACCTCATTCCCTTTACCTTAACCCTTATCTTAACCTCAGTGGAGAAGAAGTATTATTATTTTTTTTTTAATCTTTTTCCCCCTCCATTTTCCTCAGATTTGTCTCCCATCCCAATGTTAGTCGTTATGCCAATTCCCAATCCCCTTCGTGTGTGTGTGTGTGTGTGTGTGTGTGTGTGTGTGTGTGTGTGTGTGTGTGTGTGTGTGTGTGTGTGTGTGTGTGTGTGTGTGTGTGTGTGTGTGTGTGTGTGTGTGTGTGTGTGTGTGTGTGTGCGCGTGTGTGTGTGCGTGCATCTGTGTGGGCTCATGTGTATTTGATTCTATTTGTGATGTGAAATTTCCCATGACCAATACAGTAAACTCATAACAACACCGGTGACTCCAGACATTTTACAAAATCATGCTCAATATCTGTAGAGCTTACTTTGATCTTTAACGTTACAGGGCTACATTGATCCGCTGTGTCTGTCCGTCTAATTAGTATCCATTTGTTGGACAGAGTTAACGTTAGGTTCTAATTTTAAAAAAAAAATCACTTTTCTATTTGCTCATTGACGGACGGACCAATGTAGCTGTAGCCTTATTTAGTGCATCGTGCAAACATACTATAGTTGGTATGGACTGGTCCTCTGAGCTCCTCTCCTGTTGAGCTGGGTTTAGACATTAATACATAAATAAAGTCAAAGCAAAATGTAGGCACAGCCTAGAGCTGCCGCGGTATTGATGTTTTCCTTACCGCACACATTTGCTAAATATTTCCTACCGCCGCGGTTATTACCGCACGCACAAAAAAAAAAAAAAAATTTGAATGCATTTTTTTTTTTAGTAGTAGTCTACTCTTTATAGCATATAGCCTGCCTCTAGTCTAAATGTCTATCTTTAGAGGATGACTTTGCAGCATGAATATTGTTTGGGATTCGGCAAGTTATAGTTATTGAAAGTGAAACACGGATTCGAAGTTTCCCCTCTGGTCGTGCGGTGGTGTCAGATTGCAGAATGGGTACAGTACAGTACAGCTCAATACATACAATTGTAAGAGGATGCAGACCAGAGAAAGACTTTCGTCTTGTTTTCCATCAGAGAGAGGATGAAGTGTCCAGTGGTTGAGGCTACTGCTACTATTTGAGTCAGTGGTTCAATTACTTATCTGACTGATTCTCTTCGCTTTCAGATCAATTCCGTGTCCCGTCATGCTGTTGTTTAGACACAATGGGACGTTATTCTGTCGCCTCTTCTTTTAGCTTGGTCGCACGCACACACGCACGCACACACACACACACACACACACACACACACACACACACACACACACACACACACACACACACACACACACACACACAGAGAGACATTACATTCTAAATGCTTCATTTGAAACAAAAGATCAAATAACATAATACATAGGATTTAAATATTACAGTGGTTCAAAACGCTTTTAGGACATGTATGGCTACAAAAAGCAACATCTTCTCTGCCCCCCCCCCCCCCCCCCCCCCCCTTCCTGGTCTGTTGATGTGTTGACCTCCAGTCTGTCAGGGCGACCCCCCGCCCCCTCACTCTCTATGCAGGCTCAGATTGGTTACCATCATTATCACACTCCATTACAGCTCTAGCAGGCTGAGAGGGGCTATCAGCAGCCTGGCCCCAGCTGTGTGCGTGTGCTCTGGACTATATAGACTAATCTACACAAGCTAACCGCTTAGCCACTGGGTGGGTCAGGGTTTAACATGTACATCAACACACACACACACACACACACACACACACGCACACACACACACACACACACACACACACACACGCACACACACACACACACACACACACACACACACACACACACACACACAGGGTTATCCTTGCCTGCGGCTAAGCCTGTGTTACAGAAAAAGACACACACACACATTTCTCGCATACATGCAACACATTTCCATTGAGGTGAACACGTGAGGATATGTGTGCTTCAATGATCTGGTCAAGACTGCTGTCTCTGTCTGTCTGTCTGTCTCTCTGTCTCTCTGTCTGTCCTCTCTCTCTCTCTCTCTCTCTCTCTCTCTCTCTCTGAAGGAGGACAGAGTGGAGAGCAGATTTGGGGTTTTCAGAGTCCAGACG
>NC_140169.1:25851923-25859423 GCF_963971535.1 Notolepis coatsorum
AACAGCGTGTCAACAAACTTCCGGTAGAACACTGCCAGCGGGTACCGATACTACAGAAAGTATCGGTATTTCGGGAAATGAGTATCGTAACTGTTTTAAATATTCAGTATCGATATTTATCGATACTTCGATATTTTTGACAACACTAGTCTCCTGTACCTGGAGTCTCCTTATTCCCCGTTGATCCAGACTTTTGCTACCGACAAATCCTCTCCCCTGCTGGCTTACAACCGGAGGGAACCCCCCTAGTATCTCCAGCTGACCTACTAGTGTACCATATATAATTCTTATGCTACAGGTGGTATTAATTATCCCCTTCGTAATATGCTCATGGACTTACGCTCTTGACCTATTCATGCACATTCTTCGCCTTACAAGCGCAACTCTCAATCTTAATAAATGTAAGATAATCTTGGTGCTCTTCTAATAAATATTATTATAAACAGTACTTTCTTGTTAAGCCGTGTTATTGTGTGGGTGTTCATCTCATATACATGTGTACTGTATGGCCAGTAGTAATGTACATAACTCAGTAGTGGTTTAATGATACCATACTTATTCAATACAGTCAGGGAATTGTACCCCTCAGTTACAATAAATCTACATGCCTTGATGATGTCATTCTTTTGTTTTGTTGTCATTCTTTTGCCTATCAATTGTTTTTAAGCTCAATAAACTCTGACCGGAATTTCTCTCATTTGAGGCCGGCAAACACTGAGGCCGGCAACAATTTTTCTAACGGAAACCTGGTGTGTACAGTATAACCCATGCTCGCCGCGGCTCAAAGGCTCCAGAATGAACTCTGGACTGGAATATAAATGTGGACTGGAATATTTTTTTCCCCATCCATTTTCATTGAGTCCATTCCAAAAGGGTGATTTACCATCTGGGAGACGATAGGGGGCGCTTTTTTCACATCTGTTCGCCGGCGGCCCCTGGATCTCCAACGGTAGGCTCGCGTGATGCAATATGATTTCAGATCGCTAAAAAATAAATAATAATAATTCCGAGAAAAGCCGTGACGTGGCTTTCAACGTCACAATCGTAAACCCGAGATTAGCCGTGAGTGGCGCTCAAAGTGTTAATGTATCTAAACTATACTATACAGTACCTCCTTCTTTTAAAGTGTTTCTAAAGATTCTATTTTTTAAAGTGACATTTTGTTTAAAGTGATTGTTTTAGCGGTTGCCGTGTGTGTGTGTGTGTGTGTGTGTGTGTGTGTGTGTGTGTGTGTGTGTGTGTGTGCGTGTGCGTGTGCGGGGGGTTGATTATCCCACATATACCTTGGGTAGCGGGTGAATCTAGAAGAGTTATTAATATCTTGATCAGACAAGGACCGTAGAATATAGAGCTAGATTCTTCCACAACATGCCCTATTTAAGAGAATAGAGTCCCCGGAGTTATTGTAGAACATTATTGAATGAGGAGAGAGGCATCTATACCACTGCATCACTGAGCACAGAGTGGCAGTTACCATCTTCCTGGACTTAGTTTGAAACAGCACTGTGCAATACTACACCTACTGTAGACCTCAGTATATTTTTACTGTATTTAGTTACTGTATATTTTATTCCATTTTTATTCAATTTTACTCTACTCTTATCCCAGGCAACTTGATTTGATTCGTTTTATTATTCTAATTTGTGACCTGTTCTGTCTAAATTTTTAAATGTTGAGCGATTTGCAGTGTCAAATTTCCCACGGGATAATAAAGTATTTCTATTCTATTCTATTCTATTCTATTCTATTCTATTCTATTCTATTCTATTCTATACTATACTGATTCTGCTTGAAGCGGCACCAGATGGTTACCATAGTATTTACTAGGGTTTCTGTGTTGTGCTGTAGTGTACTGTGTCGCATTAAGGCCTAGGCCAGGGGTCAGCAACCTTTTTGACATGGAGTGCTGTTTGAAATATAGTTGTAACCAGTGTGCCTCAACAATATTCCATGCATCGTAATTTTTTTTTCTCATAATCAGGTATTTTTATGATAATTTTTACATTATTACATCATTATTGTTATTGTTATTATTAACAATATTATTATGATGGTTAAATCTTATTATTATATACTAAATCTGAGTTGGGGGGGGGGGGGGGGGGAATGCAATGCAGACAAACGGCTGCATACAGTGCAACCATTTCACTCACATTTGCCCATTCATTTTTGGACACATCACACACCATCGGTGTGTGTACTGTACGTGTGCTGTCATAGCTCCACCTACAGGCCTAATGGAGAACACCAGGAGAACACCAGGATGTGAATGGAGGGTGAATGTGAGGTATATCGTGTAAATAAGTTTTGATTGATCGCAAGACTACACTGTAAAAAAAATAATAATAATAAGTTACCAGAACTTAAACATATTGAGTTCAGTTACTGTGCATTAAGGTTTTCAGTTTTCAATCCATAATAAGTTAACAGAAAAATAAGTACACAACCACATTATTTCAACCTAATAAAACTATGTTTATTGTCATTGTTTTAAGAACACAAGTTGACTTGGTAATACTCACATTTTGAGTAAAGAAAAATGGCTTTTAACATGTGCAATGTTCAATGAAATAGAAAAATAAATAATACAAATTGTTGATTAATCCCACTGGTCACAATGGTGACCGTAATAATGTGTTTGTTATAAGGCTCTGCAAATGTTACTGAATGATGTAGCAATGTATTTCCAGCTAAATTGAAATAATAAACAAATAAAGGGTCTCAATTAAATATGTGGTAGTAAAAATAACCTGTGGGAGGATTTCAACAAGATAAATGCGACAACAGTGCAAAATATTTCACTATAATATTTCAGAGCAAAAAAAAAAAAAAAAAATTATATATATATATATTTTTTTTACTGCTGCCCCCTGTGCCTATGCAAATGCCCCCGTGTGCCTATGCAGGCACGCGTGCCTAGGGTTGCCTACCCCTGCCCTAGGCTGTAGTAGACGCATGCTGCTGACCACTAGTGGCATGTGGGTTTATCTCTGTGTGTATTACCAGTCTGTTTGCTTTTCCCACTGTGTGTTCACTATGCAAGCAAACACATTCTTACATGGGAAGATTTGTGTGTGTGTGTGTGTGTGTGTGTGAGTGTGTGTGTGTGTGTGTGTGTGTGTGTGTTATTTTTAGGTCCTCCATCACGCTGTTTAAGCATTCTACTGTGAAGCCAAGCATGTTCAACCTGCGCAATGATGATTCCATGTTCTCTAGTATTACAGCTAACACCCCTGATGTATTTGTGGTAAATGAACACCTTAAGGAGGTGTCCATTCTTGAGGTTGGCTGTACTTTTGACTACAGCTTAGAAGAAGCCTTCCTAACCAAAATGCTGAAATACCAACAGCTACAGCAGACCATCTTACAGCTAGGCTACAGATGTAAACTCCTAGTTTTTATCTTTGGCAGCCTAGGGCATGTGCACAAGTTGGTTGTGAGGGGCCTACAAATAGCCGGTCTCCCCAAAAGGAAGGCCAAGCAGTTAGCCAGGTACTGCTCAGTATCAGCAATTATAGGAAGCCGCTCAATTTGGAGGAGGCGATGTTACCTTTTCCCATGATTCTGCCATCCATGCACCTTGTACCTGACTGTTCTTTCATAATTTTCTGACTGCACTCGCAGTGGTTATGTCCTTTGTATGAGGCCTCCTTGTACTTCTGTTCATGTGGACATAAATAAACATTTTGTGTGTGTGTGTGTGTGTGTGTGTGTGTGTGTGTGTGTGTGTGTGTGTGTGTGTGTGTGTGTGTGTGTGTGTGTGTGTGTGTGTGTGTGTGTGTGTGTGTGTGTGTGTGTGTGTGTGTGTGTGTGTGTGTGTGTGTGTGTGTGTGTGTGTGTGTGTGTGTGTGTGTGTGTGTGTGTGTGTGTGTGTTAATAGGGCAGGTGGAATGACAGGTGTCAGCTGGGATACTGGAGGACTTCCTCTTTTGAGTAACGGTAGCTAGTTAAGTTCCGTTCTCTGCACTTGTCTGTCTGTCTGTCTGTCTGTCTGTCTGTCTGTCTGTCTTGAGTCTTAATTCAGAAAGCCCACAGATATTCAAATGAGCAGCAAAGAATGCAGCATCCTAAACAGGAAGTGATCTGTTACTCCTGAACACTTTGTTCTATGTGCGCCAAACGAGACACGTATTTTCGCTCCATAATAGGTAAGAGGTGTGCAAGGTTTTGTGTAATTTGGCCTCATGGTGGGGCTGTTCACAAAATAAATCACATGATAGAGACATGGAATTTGCCACACACACTGATACATATTGCCTCACAACAAATATCACACCAATCAGCCAGACAGTGGCACACTATAATCCCTGGTCCAGACATAACTCATACACTGTTATGTATCCGATTTAATACTTAGTTTGTACACATTTCCATCTGTCCTTGTTCTACAACTCTGCCACTACATAACTGCAAGATAACGGCGCTCAGGTTGAAGCCTGTAGCAAAGCAGCAGCTAACAGTAGGACTGGGGGGGTTTCCTGTAGCCAGATTGGTCACAGCGTATCACAAAATGACGTGCCTGTTTTTCCATGGCCTAGTGTTGGTATCACTTGACCAGACCTCATTCCCTTTACCTTAACCCTTATCTTAACCTCAGTGGAGAAGAAGTATTATTATTTTTTTTTAAATCTTTTTCCCCCTCCCTTTTCCTCAGATTTGTCTCCCATCCCAATGTTAGTCGTTATGCCAATTCCCAATCCCCTTCGTGTGTGTGTGTGTGTGTGTGTGTGTGTGTGTGTGTGTGTGTGTGTGTGTGCGTGCGTGTGTGTGTGCGTGCGCGTGTGTGCGCGCGCGTGTGTGTGCGTGCGCGTGTGTGCGTGCGTGCGTGCATCTGTGTGGGCTCATGTGTATTTGATTCTATTTGTGATGTGAAATTTCCCATGACCAATACAGTAAACTCATAACAACACCGGTGACTCCAGACATTTTACAAAATCATGCTCAATATCTGTAGAGCTTACTTTGATCTTTAACGTTACAGGGCTACATTGATCCGCTGTGTCTGTCCGTCTAATTAGTATCCATTTGTTGGACAGAGTTAACGTTAGGTTCTAATTAAAAAAAAAATTGTCACTTTTCTATTTGCTCATTGACGGACGGACCAATGTAGCTGTAGCCTTATTTAGTGCATCGTGCAAACATACTATAGTTGGTATGGACTGGTCCTCTGAGCTCCTCTCCTGTTGAGCTGGGTTTAGACATTAATACATAAATAAAGTCAAAGCAAAATGTAGGCACAGCCTAGAGCTGCCGCGGTATTGATGTTTTCCTTACCGCACACATTTGCTAAATATTTCCTACCGCCGCGGTTATTACCGCACGCACACAAAAAAAAAAAAAAAAGTTTGAATGCATTTTATTTTTTTAGTAGTAGTCTACTCTTTATAGCATATAGCCTGCCTCTAGTCTAAATGTCTATCTTTAGAGGATGACTTTGCAGCATGAATATTGTTTGGGATTCGGCAAGTTATAGTTATTGAAAGTGAAACACGGATTCGAAGTTTCCCCTCTGGTCGTGCGGTGCGCCGTTCACTCGGTGTCGCGGGCAGGGGTGGTTACCCCCCCGACCCTTTCTTATTATTATTACTATAAAGTTACTACTTTATAATAAAGGCATTCGTTTTGTGGCATTAATATTATATAGTTATACGTTCAATAACATCAGCGTATTTACCGGACCATCTCAGTTCCTTTCTTTGCTCAGAGCGTGCTGAGTTGTCCCATTCTGCGGTCTGTTAATAAAGTTTTCAATCAGACAAGTGTATAGAACGAAGGGCTTTTATTATAACATTCGTTGCAGACAGTAAAATCATTATGTCTCGTTTAGTACTCCTGAGGAGCGATGGTAGTCCACTCCGGCGGGGAGCTAAAGCTAACGTTATTAGCCGTATTGTGATGAGCTCTGATCAATGGCTGACATTCAGGACGTAAAAAACTGCAGGACGCTCCCAACGTGTGACGCGTCTCTCTTCTGACCAATCAGTGGTCTGCAATGTTTCACGTGACTTTTCTGGTACCCAATAGGGTCGCTTGAAACCTCGATAGAGGAGTAGGGTATATCTGCAGAGCCGCAAGCCCAACGAGAGGAGGGTATTATTATTATTATTATTATAAAAAACAGCGGTGATGCGGTATTCAGCCTACTCTGCGGTGGCCGTGATGTAACAGCGATACCGCGGTAATGCGGTAATCGCGGCAGCTCTAGGCACAGGAGTCAACTTTAAAGCCAGTCTATCTGTTCCCTGTGTCGTTTTCTGGGTCAGAGGGTGAGTGAAAGGAAGATGATGGAGGAGAGAGAAACTGGCTGGGGGGGTAATGGAGGAATGGAGGATTGAAATGAGGGAGAGAAGGAGAGAGGGAGGGAAGGCTGAGGGTAGGAACAGGGGAGGATTGAAGGTAATAGAGTTGTTTGTTTTCCTCATCAGCCCTGCTGTCAGAAAGAATGCCCCGCTGGGAGAGAACTCCTCACTGATGGTTAGAGCACCTCTCTCACAGTCTCTGCTGTAGTCCTGTTTGCGGACGACTCAGCCCTGCTGGTCTCTGACAAGAACAAGTTACAGGTTGAAAAAACCCTCAGCTCGGAACTAGGCAAAATCTGCATATGGCTCGCCGACAACAAACTATCAATACACATGGGCAAAACAGAGTCCATTCTCTTCGGTTCAAATAACAAACTCAGCAAAACAGACGGCTTCTCAGTTACAGTGGGTGACAATATTGTCACAAGGAAAGATGAAATTACCAACCTGGGTTCCATCCTAGAGGCTAATCTTTCCTGTGACAAAATGGCATCCAATGTAATAAAAAAAGTCAACAAACGAACTCGATTCTTGTACCGGATCTCCTCTCTGGTAAACAAGAATACCCTGAAGACTCTGGCAGGAGCACTCATTCAAGGGTACTACGACTATGCTTGCACCTCATGGTACCAAAGCACCTCAAAGGCGCTAAAAACAAAATTACAAACATCTCAAAACAAACTGGTCAGACTACTGCTTGACCTGACTCCTAGAACCCACCTCACCCCTGCACACTTTGCCAACCTAGGATGGCTTAGAGTAGACAACAGAGTACAGCAACTTGCAATGGGCCTGGTCTACAAGATACACTACACGACCAAGGTACCCATGTACATGTCAAAATACTTCCCAAAGGTCAGTGAATACCACGATCACAACACCAGAGGGAGCTCCACAAATCATGTAAAACCCAGATTCGGCTCAAACAAGGGACTAAACACGTTTCGCAATTATGCCACAACAATGTGGAACGCCCTACCCAAAGCTGTAAAGGAATGTAAATCACTACCCACCTTCAAAACACTCTCAAAGAACACCTACGGGAGACTGCAATTCAAAACTGGCCCCTACAAATGTCCTAACCCAGTTGTACAATAAAGACCAAGCATGGCTTTGTCAGTATTCCAATGTACAGCCCCACCCAACCCCACCCCACCTACCCAACCTCCTCCAATGTACAGTTTCCATGTCAAATGTATGT
>NC_140169.1:25861923-25878747 GCF_963971535.1 Notolepis coatsorum
TCCTCCTCTATTCTCTGTGCTGACTGGAGCTCAGAGATGTGAAGCTCCACAAACTAGGTGACTTCCGACAGCCAACCAGCCAGACCTCAATTCTGCACTCACCGGCTCAGATAGCTGCTGTCTCTCTCTCTGTCTCTCTTTCTCTCTCTCTCCCGTCTCCTCACCATCTTTGTCTCTCTCACTCTTTTTCTCTCTTCTCTCTCTTGGATCTTTAAATCTTTGTCTCTGATTGGATGGCGCCTGCCCGTCATTCTTCTGCTCTCCTTAAATCAATCTTTTAAACCTTGTGCTCTCCATGCTCTCCTCCATCCCTCCCATCCTCACATCCCTCTCTCTCCCCACTCCTCTCCCCACCTCCCTTTATCCTCCCCTCCCTCTCTCCCTCTCTCTCCTCACTAACCCTCCCCACCCACCTTCATCCTCACCTCCCTCCCCCCCTCTCTCTCAACGTCCCTCCCTCCCCTCCCTCCTATAACCTGCTCTTCCAGTGGGGTTAGTTTAAGTGGGTGTTATTTTCTTATCAATCCCTCTGCTGTAGTCTCTCTCACTAAAACAAAAGGTTACTTTATAGAGCCCATATTATGGCCATTTCCCAGTTTAATATTTTTGTGGTCTTTACAAACATTAGCTTGTTTTTAAAACATGCAAAGCACCTTAGTTACAGCTGTACCCACTGTGTCACTCAGCACTCAGGTCAACCTCAAACAGGCGGTTCTGGCTCCTGTCTCTTTAAATGAAAACAAACTATTTCTGTGCTGTGCTACTGCGGCACTTCCTGGTTCACAGAATTCAGATCAAACTGTAAAACTAGGCAATGTTAGTATTGGTGGTGTTAGTGGTGGTGGTGTTAGTGTTAGTGGTGGTGGTGGTGTTAGTATTGGTGGTGTTCGTATTGGTGGTGTTATTGGTGTTAGTGTTAGTGGTGGTGGTGGTGTTAGTATCGGTGGTGTTAGTAGTGGTGGTGTTAGTGTTAGTGGTGGTAGTGGTGGTGTTAGTATTGGTGGTGTTAGTGGTGTTCGTATTGGTGGTGTTATTGGTGGTGGTGTTAGTGTTAGTGGTGGTGGTGGTGGTGTTAGTATTGGTGGTGTTAGTGGTGGTGGTGGTGTTAGTGTTAGTGGTGTTAGTGTTAGTGTTGGTGGTGTTAGTGGTGGTGGTGTTAGTGGTGTTGGTAGTGTTAGTGTTAGTGGTGTTAGTGTTGGTGGTGTTAGTGGTCTTAGTGTTAGTGGTGTTAGTGTTGGTGGTGTTAGTGGTGTTGGTGGTATTAGTGGTGTTAGTGTTAGTGGTGTTAGTGTTGGTGGTGTTAGTGGTGTTAGTGTTAGTGGTGTTAGTGGTGTTAGTGTTGGTGGTGTTAGTGTTGGTGGTGTTAGTGGTGGTGGTGTTAGTGGTGTTAGTGTTGGTGGTGTTAGTGTTGGTGGTGTTAGTGGTGTTAGTGTTGGTGGTGTTAGTGGTGTTAGTGTTGGTGGTGTTAGTGGTGTTAGTGTTGGTGGTGTTAGTGTTGGTGGTGTTAGTGGTGTTAGTGTTGGTGGTGTTAGTGGTGTTAGTGTTGGTGGTGTTAGTGTTGGTGGTGTTAGTGGTGTTAGTGGTGTTAGTGTTAGTGGTGTTAGTGTTAGTGGTGTTAGTGTTGGTGGTGTTAGTGTTAGTGGTGTTAGTGTTGGTGGTGTTAGTGGTGTTGGTGTTGGTGGTGTTAGTGTTAGTGGTGTTAGTGTTAGTGGTGTTAGTGTTGGTGGTGTTAGTGGTGTTGGTGTTGGTGGTGTTAGTGGTGTTAGTGTTGGTGGTGTTAGTGTTGGTGGTGTTAGTGTTAGTGGTGTTAGTGTTGGTGGTGTTAGTGTTAGTGGTGTTAGTGTTAGTGGTGTTAGTGTTGGTGGTGTTAGTGTTGGTGGTGTTAGTGTTAGTGGTGTTAGTGGTGTTAGTGTTAGTGGTGTTGGTGGTGTTAGTGGTGTTAGTGTTAGTGGTGTTAGTGTTAGTGGTGTTAGTGTTAGTGGTGTTAGTATCGGTGGTGTTAGTATCGGTGGTGTTAGTGTCGGTGGTGTTAGTGTTGGTGGTGTTAGTGTTAGTGGTGGTGGTGGTGGTGGTGTTAGTGTTAGTGGTGTTAGTGTTGGTGGTGTTAGTGTTAGTGGTGTTAGTGTTGGTGGTGTTTGTGGTGTTGGTGGTGTTGGTGGTGGTGGTGTTAGTGTTGGTGGTGTTAGTATTGGTGGTGGTGTTAGTGGTGGTGGTGTTGGTGGTGTTAGTATTGGTGGTGGTGTTAGTGGTGGTGGTGTTAGTGGTGTTAGTGTTGGTGGTGTTAGTGGTGTTAGTGTTGGTGGTGTTAGTGTTGGTGGTGTTAGTGGTGTTAGTGGTGTTAGTGTTAGTGGTGTTAGTGTTAGTGGTGTTAGTGTTGGTGGTGTTAGTGTTAGTGGTGTTAGTGTTGGTGGTGTTAGTGGTGTTAGTGGTGTTAGTGTTAGTGGTGTTAGTATCGGTGGTGTTAGTATCGGTGGTGTTAGTGTCGGTGGTGTTAGTGTTGGTGGTGTTAGTGTTAGTGGTGGTGGTGGTGTTAGTGTTAGTGGTGTTAGTGTTGGTGGTGTTAGTGTTAGTGGTGTTAGTGTTGGTGGTGTTTGTGGTGTTGGTGGTGTTGGTGGTGGTGGTGTTAGTGTTGGTGGTGTTAGTATTGGTGGTGGTGTTAGTGGTGGTGGTGTTGGTGGTGTTAGTATTGGTGGTGGTGTTAGTGGTGGTGGTGTTAGTGGTGTTAGTGTTGGTGGTGTTAGTGGTGTTAGTGTTGGTGGTGTTAGTGTTGGTGGTGTTAGTGGTGTTAGTGGTGTTAGTGTTAGTGGTGTTAGTGTTGGTGGTGTTAGTGTTGGTGGTGTTAGTGTTAGTGGTGTTAGTGTTGGTGGTGTTAGTGGTGTTAGTGGTGTTAGTGTTAGTGGTGTTAGTGTTAGTGGTGTTAGTGTTGGTGGTGTTAGTGTTGGTGGTGTTAGTGGTGTTGGTGTTGGTGGTGTTAGTGTTGGTGGTGTTAGTGGTGTTAGTGGTGTTAGTGTTAGTGGTGTTAGTGTTGGTGGTGTTAGTGGTGTTAGTGTTGGTGGTGTTAGTGGTGTTAGTGGTGTTAGTGTTGGTGGTGTTAGTGTTAGTGGTGTTAGTGTTAGTGGTGTTAGTGTTAGTGGTGTTAGTGTTGGTGGTGTTAGTGTTGGTGGTGTTAGTGGTGTTAGTGGTGTTAGTGTTAGTGGTGTTAGTGTTAGTGGTGTTAGTGGTGTTAGTGTTAGTGGTGTTAGTGTTAGTGGTGTTAGTATCGGTGGTGTTAGTATCGGTGGTGTTAGTGTCGGTGGTGTTAGTGTTGGTGGTGTTAGTGTTGGTGGTGTTAGTGTTGGTGGTGTTAGTGGTGTTAGTGTTAGTGGTGTTAGTGGTGTTGGTGGTGTTAGTGTTAGTGGTGTTAGTGTTGGTGGTGTTTGTGGTGTTGGTGGTGTTAGTGGTGTTGGTGGTGGTGGTGTTGGTGGTGTTAGTGTTGGTGGTGTTAGTGTTGGTGGTGTTAGTATTGGTGGTGGTGTTAGTGGTGGTGGTGTTGGTGGTGTTAGTATTGGTGGTGGTGTTAGTGGTGGTGGTGTTGGTGGTGTTAGTGGTGGTGGTGTTAGTGGTGGTGGTGTTAGTATTGGTGGTGTTAGTGTTAGTGGTGTTAGTGGTGGTGTTAGTATTGGTGGTGTTAGTGTTAGTGGTGTTAGTGGTGGTGTTAGTATTGGTGGTGTTAGTGTTAGTGGTGTTAGTGGTGGTGTTAGTATTGGTGGTGTTAGTGGTGGTGTTAGTGTTGTTGGTGTTATTGTTAGTGGTGGTGGTGTTAGTGGTGTTAGTGGTGGTGGTGTTAGTGTTAGTGGTGTTAGTGGTGGTGTTAGTATGGGTGGTGTTAGTGGTGGTGTTAGTGTTGTTGGTGTTATTGTTAGTGGTGGTGGTGTTAGTGGTGTTAGTGGTGGTGGTGTTAGTGGTGGTGGTGTTAGTGTTAGTGGTGTTAGTGGGTGGTGTTAGTATTGGTGGTGTTGTTAGTATTGGTGGTGTTGTGGCATCATGATGGGTGGCTCTGATTTAAAATCTGTGGCATAGCGGCACGTGATCCGGCTGTAACCTAGTTTCCCCTTGTTGAAGAAAGTAGGGTTTCTCCTTAGGGCTCCACAGAGTGGAGTATACTGTACACTGTAGTAAAAACACATCATTTAGAGATTTGGGAGCCGTATACTTAGCTCCTAATCTTTCCGAGGGAGCGTTGTGATAAATGTCCTTTCATCCAGGCAGTCGTCCATTCAGGCAACAGTGGATGGGAGTCAGTTATTTGGATCATAAAAAGAAGCTCTCATCTGTGGAGTCTATTGTGTATTGCGTGAATCAATGCGGAATTGTACCATGCAGTTGTAAATTAGGCAGAGGTGCACATGTGTTCAGTTGTGTAACAGCAAGCTTGTCAGCGTTGATTTACTCAGATCCCCGGAGACTCAAACTGATCAATTAATCAGCTCGGATCAGGTGTCTAATGTAATGAGCTTTTTAAGCTGTGTGTGTGTGTGTGTGTGTGTGTGTGTGTGTGTGGTGCGTGTGTGTGTGTGTGTTTTTTAAAGTACTGGACGTCCCCATCTGTGTATTGGTTAACTAAATCAAACATCCCCCTTTCCTTCAGCAGTCTCTCTTTATTTGAAGTTAGAAGGCGTCCTCTACGGTGCTGTGTGTGTGTGTGAGTTGAAGTGAGTGAAGTGAGTGAAGTGAAGTGGTATTGGGACAGACCTCCCCCTTCCAGAGGGCGTCAGGAAGCCTCTTCCTGGTACAGTAACACAACGGCAACCCTGCGCTGATACGTACTAATACACACTAATACACACTCCGCTCTGCTCTGCTCCGCTCCGACAGGAAGGAGATAGGAAACAAAGAAACCCACTTCCTGTTTCTGCTGGGCCAACATTCCACACAATAGGGGCAGGAAGTGCCTGGCAACTGTGAGGGACGGAAGGAGGGAGGGAGGGAGGGAGGGAGGGAGGGAGGCCACCACAGTGTGAATGAGAGATAAAGAGATCTCTCCATCTGAGCCTCCGGTTAGCTGCACCTCCTTCTACACCTCCTCCTCTACTACTACCACACACCACACACACACACACACTCTCTCTCTCTCTCTCTCTCTCTCTCTCTCTCTCTCTCTCTCTCTCTCTCTCTCTCTCTCTCTCTCTCTCTCTCTCTCGTCTCTCTCTCTCTCCTTCTCTCTCTCCTCTCTCTCTCTCGTCTCTCTCCTCTCCTCTCTCCTCTCTCTCTCTCTCGTCTCTCTCTCTCTCTCTCTCTCTCTCTCTCATCTCTCTCTCTCTCTCCTCATCTCTCTCTCTCTCTCCTCTCTCTCTCTCTCTCTCTCTCTCTCTCTCTCTCTCTCTCACACACACACACACACCATTTAGAATATTTTATTTATGTCCACATAAAAACAAGGTTTAAAGGACACAAATATTAACAGTGCGCTTGTACATTGTGGGATTATTCGGATACAATCGTGCCACAGTGGCAATCAAAGTTACAGACTCACACGGATGATGAACCTGACAATCTACACACAGCTCATGGATACAGATAGCAGCGTCTTCTCCAAATTGCCCGGCTGCCAATAATTGCTGACACTGAGCAATATTTAGCTAATTGTTTGGCTCTTCTCTTCGGAAGACCGGCCACTGAAGGCCACTAACACCCAACTTATGGACAAGACCCAGGCTTCCAAATATGAAGACCTAAAAGTTTACAGTTGTAGCCGAGTTGTGAAATGGTATGGTCTAACAGTTGATATTTTAACATTTTGGTTGTAAATGCTTCCTCTAGACTTGTAGTCAAACGTGCAACCAACTTCCAGGATGAGAACCTCTCTGTTATTCTCATTAACAATAACAACATCAGGGGGTGTTTGCTGAAATGTCAGACAACAATGAATTGTCCCTACACAGATTGAGCATATATGGCTTCACACTGGTGTGTTTATACAGCTTATATGTTGCAGGTGACCCGAGTGTGGAACTGACACTGTCTGCAATCAGGTTCACGATCCTATCATGCCTACAAATGTAGAGCCCTTTGTATGCATGACAGCCATTGAGTATGTGAGACATGGTTTCTGTTGTCTGTTCGTGACCATGGTGTATGCAGTGTGGGCTATGACTGCCAGGGAACCAGATGGAAAGGTTGAGCATTGATGGTAAAACCTGTAGCCTAGCTTTTAAAGTAAAAATGATGATGCTCTCATCAATAGCTACATTTTTAAAAACTGTGTGCGAGACAGAGTGGTCAGCGGCAGGGAGACAAGCAAGCTTCCCTTGCAGTTTAAGCTCAGTCCAGTGTTGACGTTGGCGTTGTTGTTGTGCCGACATGAGATGGCCACGGGCATTGGTAAGTGGCAGTTCATGCCACGTTCCACATATGTCAATGGTGGCCTTCACAGAGATGGTAGGGTCAGAGATGATCTCCTCAGAAACGTTAACAGCGTCTGAGTCCGGCCCCACCCACTCCAGGGCCACGTTGGACCAGCCGCATAGGTCATTCAGGTCTGGCCAGTCAGACCACACCCCGAATCCGGGGGCGCGGCTGTCCAGCTTTCCACTAGCTTTCTTCTTTCTCCTCTTCTCACACACACACACACACACACACACACACACACACACACACACACACACACACACACACACACACACACACACACACACACACACTCATCCTTCTCTTTTTCTCCCAGCAGAAGCCCTGTTTTCTCTTGTTTCCATCACTTTATCTCTTTCCTTTAACCAGACCCCTATTTCTGTGGGGGGGGGGGGGGTTATATCCTGATTCTCACCTATTTTTTTTTTTTTTTTATTGGTCTTTTTCCCCCTCCATTTTTCCGCCGATTTTCTCCCATCCCAATGTTAGTCGTATGCCAATTCCCAGTCCCTTCCTGGTCGCTGCGCACTTACCCCCCACAGTCAGATCATCTGGGAGAGTGGAGGCTATCACGTGCTTCCTCCGACACACGTCCAGCCAATCACCGCTTCTTTTCACCTGGCAGCGCGGATTCTCATTGAGAAGGCGTAGCGTGTGGGAGGACCACACTATCCCCCTCACGTCCAATCCGCGCTTAGCAGGCGCCCCGACCGAACTGTAGGAGTCGCTGTTTACAACGACCCGGACCCACCCCGCCAGCTTCTCCCACCCTCTGATACAGCCAATTGTATCAGTGCAGACGGCCAGCCAAGCTGGTGATAACCCCGGAGCTGTGAGCTGGATTCGAACAGGCAAATCCAGCTCAGCTCCGGGGCTGGTGACGAACGCAATCTCCGCTCGGCCACCTAACCGCCCGATTCTCACCTATTCTGTCGTTGTTTCCCCGAGAGGTACTGTATGTATCTGAGTCCTTGCAATCCCTCTCTATAGAGACGATGCACTCCTTTTTTGATTAATTCATGATGAATTGAAAATGGGGGACCCTGATGTAAACAAGACGAACGTCTTTCTCTGGTCTGCATTCCCCTTAACAATTGTGTGTATTGAGCCGTACTGTATTGTACACATTCTGCAATCTGTTAATACAATTTTCAATCAATCAATCAATCAATCCTTTCTGGAATCTGAAATGAGGCGACGGTGACTCTGGGGAGAGAGTTTCCACGTGGGAGGAGACTGCAGCCTGAGCGACTTCTCTTGTGTTTGTTTTTGAAGTTTGAATTTATTCTGTCGATAAAGGTTTGGGGGGGGGGGCTCTCAACGTCCATTCACACCCTTGTGTCAGAAACCCCCCCCGGGGAGCACCACTGTTGTTGCCACGGTAACCTTTTTGCTCCAGGACAGGCCGGTGAGCACAGTGGCTATAGCAGATGCTGGAAGTCTTAGCTTTAAATCAAGGCTGCTGCTGCTGCTGCTGCTGCTGGCCCGTCAGATGGAGACAGATCCACAGGCTGCCAGAGCGGCTGTAAAACACAACAACAAAGAGAGCTGGCCTGATGCACAGAGTTCAGCAAGTGAATGGCAGTAAAAGAAACGGGCAGAAAGGGAGCGCCGTATTGTTTTGGCGACGGTTCATAGCGGTCCATAGAGGTTCATAGATTCAGATTAGATTCAGATTCAGAGTTTTATTTGCCACATGGAAACAATACAATCATAGAGTTGTTCATACAAAATCATAAATACCATACCATGGGCAAAAGGAGCAGGAAGAAGAATAATTATTATAGTTACCTGCCCCTTATTCCTAAACTAAACGAGTATTAAACCACGGTCCATAGCGGTCCATAGCGGTCCATAGAGGTTCATAGAGGTTATAATATTTTATTTTCAGCTTTTATAGTTTCACAAACACACATCAAGACAAATCACAAACACAAAGAAAATAAAAAATAAATAAAAAGAACACAAACAGTATGTTGCCAGACACTGTCACATCAATGAACAAACATACACCATGTCATATGCTATACACTAAGGACGCAAGGGGCTGATTCTCTGACATATATACACATACATATATATATACATATATATATATATATACACACATACATAGTAGTGTTGTCGAAAATATCGAAAAATCGACATATCGATTCTGAATACCCAAAACTGTTTCAATACTCATTTCCCGAAATATCGACACCTAATCATTTATAAAAAAAGATAAAATAAAAAAAAAAGGAAGTTGCATTGTTCACTTCAATACCCGCAATAGTACAGCAGTCCACACACACACATGTGCATTCAGTTAACACTTTGAGTGCCACTCACGAGATTTCTCTGGTTTTTTTATAGGTGGTTGCATGCCACTCACGAGATTTCTCGGATATTTTTTTTTGCGATCTGAAAAATTATTGCATCACCCGAGCCTACCCGAGTATAGCCGAGGGGCGCCGGCGATCACTGTGGAAAAAAGCGCCCCCTGTCGTCTCCCAGATGACATAAGTGATTTTGGAATGGACTCAATGAAAATGAATGGGGAAAAAAATCCGGTACTCCACATTTTCCAGTTCACTGATCCAGCCGGGGTTACCAGAGTTCATTCTGGAGCCTCAGAGCCCCGCGGATCATGGAGTTCTACTGTATCGCGTTGGATCCATACACGTATCGATTTTTTCTAATGGTAATCAGGAATTGGAATATACCAGTTGGATACCATCTGATGTCAGGTAAGGACTCTATGTTATCAGTGGTAGGATAATCAGAGTAAGTTTGATGAAGTTATAAGCTGTTTTGTGAAATGTCTTCTTTCGGTTTCACTGTAAAACTCTGTGAGGAAATCAACGGAGCGATTATCAGTGCGTGGCCGTAATGTGCTTGCGTGCACGTATAATATTGATCATCTAGCGTTTATTTGAAAACGATTCATAAAAAGGCCGACGAATATCAACGTTGTGGAATATTCCACTAAAAGACGATTTTCATAGAATGCTCCAGAATGAGCTGTTTTTTATATCAAAACTGGGCCTTTTCTAACTGCTCTGAAACGGAAACGACGCGATAAAAAAACAATGCCTTCACAGCACTGACTGGAAAATAGTATTTGATAATGCGATGGGCAGATTAGACACATAGCCATAATTTAAAACATAAATTAGGCGATATTAACGTTAACATTGGCGCCGATGGTGGCATTCAAGCGGTAAAATGGAAAACCAGGCGTGGCGCTCAAAGTGTTAAGTCGGAACATGACTGCAATACAAACAGTTCAGCCCGTCAGGCACATGCAACACAGACCAGTGTTTACATCTGTCTGCCTGAGAAAACACCATGCTCTGCAACAAAAAACGATTGAAGTGAGATGAACAGTTATTTCCAAATGTATGATCTAAAGATAAACAAAGGGTTTCAAAAGTGCCATATCTATCCTCTCCTACAGTACCAGAGAGAAGCTGAGGAGAACCAACCAGCAACAGAAGCAAAACCTATCAAAAAAAATTATAATTTAAGATTGAACCTTTTTCCCTGTGGTATCGAAAAAGGTATCGCATCGAAGCTCGAAATTCCACTATCCTGACAACACCAATACATAGTACAGAAAATACACAGGCGGACATTGAGAAGCACTTATGTTCTAGCTAAGCATTCCAAAAAGGGACCCCATATCATTTCAAATTTGTTCAAGGTCTCAGACCTACTGTGACGAATGCTTTCCAGCTGCAGAGAGGAGACCATCTCAGTGAGCCATCTTTTAAAATTTGGAGACGACGTGTCTTTCCATTCCTTCAGGATAATTCTTTTGGCCACAGCCATACCAAACATCAGGGCCTCCTGCTCATTGTAAGGTAATTCTGCAGTGTTAGCTGAACAGCCGAGTAAAGCTAGAAGGCAGTCTGGGGCAATCTCTCTTTTGTACGCCTTGGTATACCAGTCAAAAATGTCTACCCAGTACTTAAATAGCTTGGGACAAAACCAAAACATATGTGAAAGATTACCCTCTGCGGACATGCAACGATCACAGATAGGCGATACAGAGGGATAGATTCTATGCAGTTTGGTTTTAGAGTAATGTAGTCTGTGAATGACCTTAAACTGTATAAGTTGGACTCTGGCATTAATAGAACATTTATGTATCCTGCTAAGTCCCTCCTCCCACATCTCATCAGAGATTTCCATACTAAGCTCTGTGGACCATACATTTTTAATGTGGTCGGAGGAAGCCATAGATTGGACAGAGAAATATGAAACAAAATCAGAGATCAGGGCCCTCATTCATCAATGTGTGCGTAGAACATGTTCTATTTCCACACGTAAGCACGGAATGTAGAACCAGTGTACGCACAGGGAAGTCGGGATTCATCACACGTGCGTACGCAGGCTCTATGCTCCTCCGTGTTGATGAATACCACTTTGTTCTACCGTCAATGCTCGTGCATGATTATCCATATATGGTCATGAAAATGAGGAAACACCCCCCATGGGATGTGAAATATCAACGGCTCCCTAAGACCATTGCTGCAATTCTGCCTGGACAGCTCAAAATACTAATAAAGACCGTTCGTTGACCACTGTTTGGCGTTGGTTGTGTGTCATTATAACCGTGCTGTAATATGAATGCCTTTATTAGTTGTGTTCGATTGGCTATATGATTTTTAGAGGCATCTATTTTGTTGTCGGCTAATAAAGACCGCGCTGGAATATGACTGCCTTTTCCCGTGTTGTTTGATTAATACCCAGGGATTAAAGTTCTCCTCAATTTTATTCCAAATCGCGATGGATCTCCCGTCAATTTTCTACCTGCTGCATATGATTTCTAGAGGCATACTACAATCTATTTTGATGTCAGTATTGGGTAGCCTATATAAACAATAATACGAGAGCATATACAAGAACAATGAATCTCACTGCATGTATGATGTAGCCTGCCTTTCAATACATGAACTTGAATCCCATCATATACATAGTCTGTCCACTATCTGGTGTCATTGCAATGCGTTTTCTATTCTTTCTTATACAGTAAAAAGGGGGAAGAACACTATATTCATATGACTTGTATTCTGCTTACAGCTTCGAAATTCCACTTGTTTCGTTTAACGTAAATCCTTTTAAATATAATCAAAACGTTCCCGTGTTTCGGCGGTCTGTGCGCAAAATAATAACGAGTTGAGCTTTATGATTTATGATGAATTGAAAATGGGGGACCCTGATGTAAACAAGACGAAAGTCTTTCTCTGGTCTGCATCCCCTTAACAATTGTATGTACTGAGCTGTACTGTACTGTACCCATTCTGCAATCTGTTAATAAACTTTTCAATCAATCAATCAATCAAGCTACGCGGAGCGCAGTCAGTCAGTAGCCTACACCCCGTATATTCCGATAACGCTATATAAACCATGCTGCATTCATTCTGAGAGAAAGATCTATTATTCCAAATGCTATTTATAGGGTTTTGACCATAATTACACTACTGTTGCTATTTTACAATTAACTATAATGAATTACGGTTCATACAGAACATCCAGTGTTATTATGCACAGAAGCTCATTTCCTTGTTGTAATAATATATTCTACCACTGGGCGCCAGGTACGCATGGTCCGAGCTGTGCGTAAATATAAGCACGAAGTCAAGTTCAAGTTGAAATTGATGAATCCCACTCTTTGCTTAGAAATGATCGTACGCACAGGGTAAGCACAAATCTGTGCGTAGAACACGTTGATGAATGAGGGCCCAGGTGTTTTGAAACTGGTGATCGGCTCATGAGATTATAAAACTGGTAATCAGCAGGACATGTCTCAAAGTCTGGGATATTACTGCGGACATAATTTCTAACCTGCAGGTAACGAAAGAAGTGTGAGCTTGTAAGATTAAACTTAGACTTAAGTTCGTTAAATGAGGCAAAGTGACGATCAACATATAGATCTTTAATAGTGGCCAGTCCCTTTCCCTTCCATAATGAAAAAACAATATCAGATTGACCAGGGGGAAAATTATGGTTATCACATATTGGAGCATATGCCGAGGTTGAAGGTACTTTGAAAACCTTTTTGATTTGACTCAATATTCTCAGTGAGTTCCGAAGGATAAAATTGTTGAGAGCCATCTTATTAATCGTATCACACTTAGAAAATAACATTGCAGGAAGAGAGCTTTTTAGGTTCACATGCGCCTCCATGTCTAGCCACCTGGGGGCGTCCATGGCTACTGTAGCATCACCTATGAAGTAATCTTGCCAGAAGGTCATGGCCCTTGCATTAGCAGCCCAGTAGTAGTGCTGGAATACCGGCAGGGCCAGCCCCCCCATATGCTTCGGCTTCTGCAAGTGTGCTTTTGAAATACGATGTGCTTTATAGCCCCAGACAAATGGCAGAAGTATAGTGTCTATCTGTTTAAAGAAAGAGGCAGTCAAAAAAATAGGCACGCTCTGAAAAAGGTAAAGGAACCTGGGGAGAACCACAATTTTTATGACATTCACACGCCCCACCAAAGACACTGGCAAAATTCTCCACCTCTCCATATTTTTCTTCAATTTTGAGACCATTTCACCAAAGTTCAGTTTAAATAGGAGTTTGGGATCCTTTGGTATAACTACTCCCAGATAGGTGAAGTGGTCATATTCTATTTTAAAGGGTAAGCTGTCAGTAAAGGAAGAGTCTAGGCTCCCTGAGATGGGCATGAACACACTTTTCTCCCAGTTAATGGAGTAACCAGAGAAAGTACCAAACTGCCTGATTAAATCTAGGAGGCATGGGACGGAGGAGGCAGGATCAGCAAGATACAGGACCACATCATCCGCATATAGCGAAATACGGCTCTCATACTTTCCCAACTTTATTCCTGTGATGTTGGGATGACTCCTGATACTGATAGCCAGGGGTTCGAGGGCTAAATTGAACAGTAAGGGACTAATACAACATTCTTGTCGGGTGCCGCGATGGAGTGGGAAGGAGTCAGATCTATCAGAATTGGTAAGAATGGAAGCTCTGGGATGAGCATACAACATTCCAATAAGAGAACGAAACCTGTCACCGAAACCAAAGCGCTGGAGGACACTGAACATATATTTCCATTCGATCTGGTCGAATGCCTTTTCAGCATCAAGTGATATGATCGCCGGCTTAGTGTCCTTTCTTTGGTTAGAGTACAATATGTTTAGTAATTTCCGAATATTAGAAAAAGCAAGCCTGCCAGGAATGAATCCCGTTTGGTCGGAGTGGACGAGAGATCCGACATGCTGAGCCAACCTAGTGGCCAACACCTTGGCAACTGTCTTTTGGTCAAAATTTAACAAACTTATAGGCCGGAACCCTGCTGGATCAGCCCCATCCCTACCTTTCTTGAGTAAAAGGCACACATTTGCTTCGTAAAGGGAGTCAGGGAAGACATTATTAGTAGGGATGCTCGATATTGGCTTTTTTACCGATTCCGATATTGTCCAACTCTTAGTTTCCGATACCGATATCAACCGATATCAACCGATACCGATATATGCAGGGTTTCCCCCCCCAAAAAACGGAATAATTTCAGGTAACTAATCATTTCACTGGATATATATATAACAAATATTGTTATTGTTTTTTTTTTTTTTTAAACCGATACCGATATTTTCCGATATCACATTTTACTGCCGATATCGGCCGATAATATCGGTCGGCCGATAATATCGGACATCCCTAATTATTAGTGATAGAATGTTGAATCATTCTAAGAAGTAGAGGGGCCAAAATGTCACTGTAAGCTTTATAAAACTCCGCCCCATACCCATCCGGGCCAGCGGCCTTCCCGCTAGGGAAAGACTTTATTGCACTTGTTATTTCCTGCAGGCTGAAATCAGCATCTAGCTCATCCCTTGCCTTATCACTAAGCACTGGCATATCAATATTGTCCAGGAAGCTCTCAACCTCAGAGTCTGGGGCATGGCATCTAGAGGTATAAAGGCCAGTATAAAATTATTTAAAACGGTCATTTATGTCTTTAGGGTTAGTCAGCAAGCTGCCCGATATAGATTTGATATTATGAATTGCCTGGCTGGTCTGTACACCCCTCAGCTGCCTAGCCAACAGTCTGTCTGGTTTATCACTTAGTTCAAAGTGCTTCTGTCTGAGTTTAAGGAGGAGGCTACTAACCTGCTTGCCCAGAATAGAATTGTATTCATACTTCAATTTTAAAATGTTATTTAAGTCCATCTGGGATTGTGATAGTCTGTAAACCTGCTCCAGCGAGGGGAGCCGTGCCTCAATCTCAGCCAGGCGCTTAAGTCTTTCTCTCTTTCCAAAGGCTTCATAAGATATAATGTGCCCTCTCAATACCACCTTAAGAGACTCCCATAGTGTAGCGTCGGAGACATCACCGGTATCATTAGTCTCCATAAACTCAATGAGTCGAGATCTCATTTGATCCCGAAATGCTTTCTCCGAGAGCAAAGAGGGGTTGAAGCGCCAACTGTATCGCGTCTGTGGCAGTGCCAGCTTTACCAACATAGTGATTGGCGCATGATCTGAAATAAGGATGCTATGATATTTAGTTTGCAGCACACTAGATATAAATTTAGCATCGACAAGAAAATAATCTATTCTTGTATACGATTTGTGGACGTGGGAAAAGAAAGAATAATCCCTGTCTGTAGGGTGCTGCAATCTCCATATGTCAACTATGTTCATAGAACGCATTCAATTGTTTAGTACTCCAACGGAATTAATGGTCGGAGGCGGACGAGTGGACGTACGATCAAGATAGGGATCTAGATAGCAATTAAAATCTCCACCTAAAATCAAGTTGGTGGTATTCAGATCAGGGATTATGTCAAATATTTTACGAAAAAAGCTTGGGTCGTCAATGTTAGGACCATAAATATTCAGGCATGTTATTGGTAGTGAATTAATGCTACCAGACACCATGACATATCTGCCTCCGGGGTTGGAGACTACCGTGGTCATTTGAAATGGGACAGATTTACTAAATAAAATAGCAACCCCTCTTGCTTTGGAAGAAAAAGCAGATTGGTACACTTGTGACACCCAGTGCTTCCTCAGGCGCCTCTGTTCCGTTGGAGCTATATGAGTCTCTTGTAAAAATATAATATCTGCAGACAATGTTTTCAAATGAGCAAATACTTTTCCCCTTTTAACTGCACTACCCAATCCTTTAGTGTTCCATGACACCATCGTAATAGGCTTCTCACCCCCCGATATATTAACCCCTTGCGTCATCACGACCAAGTGATAACAATCTTAATACAAACAGCATGGTATATGAAGTACATTTTAATCCATTGATCATCCACCTTCTTGAAAGAGACTTCAGATACAAAAATATAACAATAAGGACTGGCAACACAATAAACCCCCCCACCCCCGCTTACCAAAACTGAACGGCAAAATCCCCATATACTCACGAAGACAGCTGGGCAAAAGAATAGGCATCGCATTGCACCGGTTAACGTTATAGTTACCAATACCTAGACAGCTGTCCCTCCACAACTCAGTGGATGAAAAATAATAAAGTGTTCACACGTGTCTTATGTTGAATAGTCAACAAATCAGTTTATATACAGTCAGCTTGAGACCGCCAGCATGGGACCAGGTCCATCAGTTGAGAGAGTCTTGGAAAAGCGCACAGCCTCCTCCGGGGTGCCAAACATTGTGACAGTAGAGTTGTGCTCTACGCGCAACTTGGCTGGGAAGCGTAGGCTGTATTTCACATTTGCCTCTCGGAGGGTCTTCATCACATCACTGAAGGCTCTGCGCTGGGTCATCACGTCCGCTGTATAATCAGGAAAAATATACACTCTGGATCCTTTGTAGTAAAGAGGACCGTGCTCGCGGCTGAGACGCAGGACCCGGTCCTTGTCTTTGTCGTGGTGCATCTTGGCGATAATGGTGCGTGGTTTCTCCCCCTCAGCGGGCTTGGCTAACAGGATACGATGGGCTCTGTCCACTTTAATTGGCTTGGTGAAGTTTTCACTGCCAAGTAGTTGCGAGACCAACTCGGCCACAAAGTCAGTAGGCCTTCCCTTCTCCTCGCCCTCTTTGATTCCCACGAATTTGAGGTTCAGCCGGCGGGACCGGCCCTCTAAGTCGTTGAGCTTAGCCTGGAGTTCTGTGTTTTCCTTCCGTAAGGATTTTTGGGATTCTTCCAGGAGTTTCAGACGCGCGTCGTGGTCGTTCACCGTCACTTCTATCCCCGTCACTAGCTGCTTCACGCTGTTCTGCTCGGACTGCAGGGATGCCAAAGTGGCTTCAAACTTGTCCAAACGGGATGTGATAGAGACTCGGGTCTCGTCCATCGCTTTCTTCAGACTCTTACCCTGGCTTTCAATTGCAGCCAGAATAGCAGCGCTGGCAGTGTCGTCAGATGTTTGGGCTGCTGCTGCTTGTCTCGTAGTGGCCATTGTTTGTCGTTTGCCAGCTGCGGTTGCCTTTTTTTTGTTTGTTTGGCC
>NC_140169.1:25878947-25898947 GCF_963971535.1 Notolepis coatsorum
ACCAGCAGGATGGAGTGGTCTATACTATTTACCAGCAGGATGGAGTGGTCCATACTATTAACCAGCAGGATGGAGTGGTCTATACTATTTACCAGCAGGGCGGAGTTGTCCATACTATTTACCAGCAGGATGGAGTGGTCCATACTATTAACCAGCAGGATGGAGTGGTCTATACTATTTACCAGCAGGATGGAGTGGTCCATACTATTTACCAGCAGGATGGAGTGGTCCATACTATTTACCAGCAGGATGGAGTGGTCCATACTATTTACCAGCAGGATGGAGTGGTCCATACTATTCCTTACCAACCTTGGTGTGTAACGCTATAGGATGTATGGCTGAGTCATAGAATGAGTGCTTCCTGTCCCATTGTGTCTGATGCACCCCCCCACACACACACACACACACACGCACACGCACACGCACACACGCACACACACACACACACTCCCAAAACCCCACTAGTGCTATTTCTAGAATCTCTGTGTTTCGCAGAAGTCCACCCCCGGCGTCTCTCCTCAGTGCCTTGTACATGTTTATTATCCTTCCTGAGTGAGGAGGCTCAAAGGACATTAACGGAAATTATTGTTTGTTCTCATTAACCTCTTAACACTTTCAGTGCCAAGCAGGGGGCGCACGATTTAGTGCTTGAATGCCCACCATCCACTTCAATGTTAGCGTTAATATCGCCTAATCTATGTTTTAAATTATGGCTATGTGTCTAATCTGCCCGTCGCTTATCAATGACTCATTTTCCAGTCAACATTGTCGAAGCGGATTGTTTTTTTATCGGTTCATTTCTGTTTTATAGCATCTTGAAAAGCCCTCGTTTTCAAGGAAAATAAAAATATTCCATAATAAACGGAATATTCTAGAACAGGGGTTCTCAACCTTTCTGCTGCCAAGGCACCCCTGTGTTCAATAAAATATTCCAGGGCACCCCTACATACGATAAAGACTTTTCCGGTTCTGTCTTTTTTGCTACAATGATGATACAATGACTCTTTATTTGCCGTGCTGTCGTTGAGATGTTTTGTTGTTTGTTTGTTTTTTGTTGCTTGTTGGTGAATCTGCAAATATGAATTGCCCCACGCGGGATCAATAAAGTTGTCTGAATCTGAATCTGATGACAAAAGTGCTTGCTTTCAAAATAATGTTTATTTAAGAAAAAACTGAAAATCATGTTTTTTTTTTTAAATACAGAAAAGGATCACTAAAGTGCTATCTGTTGCAGCTGCACTGTTCTCCATAAAAATAGCATATTTGGATAAGTTTGACAATTTCTCAAAAACAGAAAATCATGTATTTTTTTTAAATACAGAAAAGGATCACCAAGTTACCATTTCTCAAAAAATATAAATAAATACAGAAAATAAGCACTCGTTCACTCAGTGGACATTTCTAGCTCAATGCGAGGTCCGCTGCTGCTGGCTAATAATACGGTCAATACGTGGGGAGATCTTTGACAAGGCAACATGCATGTCATCATCAAGGCTCAACTTGGCCCTATATTTTGTTTTCAGAGCTGTCATGGATGAAAAGCCAGCTTCACACAGATATGTGGGGCTGAATGGTATCAACACCTTAACTGCAGCATCATGAGATACTTGGTACTCAGCACCACACTCTGAAACTAGCTCTCCAGGTGGTATCAGATGAGATTTCAATGAGTTCTTCCAAGAGTTTGGATGGAGATGTGTCAGGAAGCTTTGTCTCAATGTTGTCTGTAAAGTTTTTTTTTATCCAGAGTAACTTGGTGATCCTTTTCTGTGTTTTATTAAATAATGATTTTCAGATTTTTAGAAATGGTCAAACTTATCCAAATATGGTATTTTCATGGAAAACAGTGCAGCTGAAACAGATAGCACTTTAGGGATAATTTTCTGTAATCCAAAAATAATTTGGATTCACTATAAAGTGCCTGTTCACTATAAAGTGCCATGTTTTGATATATTGAGCTTTAAACTTTAAGTAAATTTTTTGGAACACGCAACCTAAAACACCTTCCTCTCCCAAACCGTTCCTGCAATTGTTTTATGTTGCATGATGATCATGGATACATTTATTATGTATTGTATTTTTTATGTTTAAATATCAACATCTGTCTGTCCACCCTCAGTACACTTACTATCAATATAATATAGTAGTCTGACTTCATCATATCTTTTCAAACGCACACACATAGAGGACAAACGCAGCCCGAAGCCGACTAGTGTTGTCAAAAATACAGATTTTTCTATACATATCGATTCTGAATATTTCAAACCGCTTCAATACTCATTTCCCGCAATATCGATACTTTCTGCACTATCGATACCAGCTGGCTTTCTCGCTGTCTTCTCTCCTACAGAAAGTTGTTGACACACACACACGCTGCTGCAGGGCACGCATTGCCCCTCCCCCTCACAGACCTGTCTTGTGAACAAATCCTCTCGTTCGCTCCGAAGATGGCAAGAGTGCAAGAGCCTCCGCAACTTGTCGTGACAGCTCCTCTTTCAACATCACTGAAGCATTAAACAAAATGGCCCAGTAGACTATTCACTTTAGTTTAATACATGAGGTGTTGTCTAATGTTATCTAGCTGGCTAGCTACTGATAGCTCATTTATGAATTAAAGGTAGCCAGCTGGCTGGCTGGCAGTTCGTGGTGCAGTAGCTGTAGGGGTGTAACGATCAGGGGCGGGGCTAGGGGGTGGCTACTTGGGCTCAAGCCCCGAATGTTTTCTGAAAAGCCCCAAATCTATAAAAAATAAATAAAAAATTGACAATTAATCATTGTTACATGAAAATATGTTTGCACCAGATTTAGCAGAAGCTAATTTCCATCTGTAGTCTATCCAGCTGCTAACTGTATTTGAGTGAGTTAAGTATTGGTGTTATGGTAGACTCAGGCCTAAGCTTTAAATCACAATCAACAAGTTGACAAAAACATAATTCTTCCACCTTAGAAACATATCTAAAGTACGGCCATTTATAAATCAAAAGGACGCTGAAAACCAGATCCATGCTTTTATCTCAAGCCGACTCGACTACTGTAATGCACTCCTTACCGGCCTCCCGAAAAAATACGATGATAACTATTTTATTGCAATGCACTATTGCATTATTTTATTCTATTTTACTAACTATTTTATTGCACTGCACTATTTTACTTTGTATCAGTGATAATCAAACCGTAAACAAAGACGCATATTAACACTTTCAGAGCCAGATGGCGCTGTTTACTGTTACTGTTACTGTTGAAAGGCCAGCGCCTTTTAACATGGGGATACGTGGCTGTGTTTGCAGGCCTAAAGCTATATTATATGTGACTGGGCGTGGGTCAGTAAACGCATTCAGAGATGAATGGCCTTCGAACTTTGTGGAGAGGTTCACACCTGTGAGTTAATCAACTACAACCCTACCCAGAATGCATTGTATTCCATGGCCCCCCTCTCTCTATGGGGTTAACACCTTGCGTCAAGCTCTTTTGTTATGTTTATTTGTTGGAAGCCTCACATAAGCCATGTAATGTTGGGGGTCAAGGTATTGGCTGAAGGAAAGGCTACATCAAAATAAAATACTAAATAAATACTATCTGCAGCTATACTATAATATACTATACTATGCTACTATACTCTACTATAATGTACTATATTAGTTTTAATAAAATGGGGGACCCTGATAATAAACAAGACAAATCAAGTTTCAAGATTTTATTATCATTTAAAATAACACGAGAAAAATAGGCATTGTTACAAAGGATCAGATTAAACCGAATATATATATTTATTGATTGATATATATTGCATAATATTTGTATATCGTTTGATATCCCTTGTATATTCCTTGTACATATACACGGAATATCCCTTTAGCCTAGTACAGACCATAATATTTCATTCTCCTATTGGACAGCGGTCCACAGGCGCCGAGGCCATGCCTCCAAAGTCAGGTTCAAAGTCACCGCCGGGGACATGCCTGGACATGAACGGTATTGCGCAAGGATATGAGACAGGAATAAAGCTGGTACTAGTTTATTCACCTAAGCGTATAAATACGGCGCAGGTGAATACAGAAGCACTTAGTAACTCAAGTTGAAGCCTCACCCACGATACGACGTGCGGTGAAGTATGGCCTGTTTGGCCCCAAATAGAGCATTGAGACCGCGTGCGAATTAATAACTGAATTGTCACAGTTTAACGCTGTATTGTCGAGTGCGACCTATTCTATTAAGTCAGTAATAGTCTATTTGTGTATAGTGTATCGTGCGGCTAAAGTTCTACAGTGACCAGCATCACCAACGTTTCTTCGTATCAGCTAGAGTGCTTATCCAGGCTGGGCTGCTTATCATGGCGCTTTCACCCGAGGAGCCCTAGACGAGGACCGTGTGGACATGTACACTGGATTATCTACCCGACGACTGCATAGCCCTTTTCGGCTGGATTATATTTGCTTTTGGTCCTGTAATTAATGGAGCGGAGAATCGCCGACACCCACAAGTGTGTGGGATTTACCCTGTGAGGAGCCACGTCGAGTCTGCCCCTCAGAAGCCTGAGGCAGGCTAGCTTTCTTCCATGTGGAGCTACATGCTACAGATAACAGCTGTATTCGTCTGTGGATCAAGATCTTATTGCACCGTCTCCTGTACTCGGAGTCTCCTTATCATCGTTGACCCAGACTCTACTACCGACAGATTCTCTACCCTTGCTGGCTTACAACCGGGGGGACCCTTCCAGTATCTCCCGCTGTATTACTAGTGTACCATAGATATAATTCCCTAAGATTCAGGTTGTATGATTGCCTCCTGCATAGTATGAGAATGGACATTCGTTGTTGATTTGCCTACGCACATTCCTTTGCCTTATAAGCGCATTCAAAGTGAAGTAAAGTAAAGTATATTATGTACCTTTTTCTGCAATAAATACTTTGTTACAACTTACAACTTTGTGTAGAACCGATTCATTGTGGGGAAGTGTTCATCATTAGATACCTGTGTACTGTATGGCCAGTAGGAATGTACATAAAGACGGTAGTGGTTTAATGATACCATACTTATCAATACAGTCAGGGAATTGTACCCCTCAGTTACAGGCATGATGTACTATATTAGTTTTAAATAGACAATAATAATAACTTACCCGTGGATGAAGAGGAAAGCTTCACGGCAGATTTGTATCGCCCCGAAGAAGTAGTGCGTGTAGGCGCGTTGCCTTTTTTGGAAATCGATTTATTTGCGATAGTCCATTCAGACTTTCGACCAAAAGCCTGGAGCTGAGCCATAATAATCAAATCTTTATGATCCTCTTCGAGAGCCGCTATCTCAAAACGCCTTGTGTAAACTTCATCACGGTCTAATTTTGTGATACATGAGCACCGGTGAAGCATGTCATCGTCTTGTTTACATCAGGGTCCCTCATTTTCATTGGTATCACTCCGTTTCCTTATTAAATTAATTTACTTCTTATGCCATTACGTTGCAATAAGATAGCAATACGATAGTCAATGTTCAATGTTCAGATTCAGCGTCATCAAATCCGTGCTGAATGCCAGCGTGCGTTTGTCTTCAGCAGAAAAGTTTACATCAGGGTCCCTCATTTTCATTGGTATCACTCCGTTTCCTTATTAAATTAATTTACTTCTTATGCCATTAGGTTGCAATAAGATAGCAATAAGATAGCAATAAGATAGTCAATGTTCAATGTTCAGATTCAGCGTCATCAAATCCGTGCTGAATGCCAGCGCGCGTTTGTCTTCAACAGAAAAGTTTACATCAGGGTCCCTCATTTTCATTGGTATCACTCCGTTTCCTTATTAAATTAATTTACTTCTTATGCCATTAGGTTGCAATAAGATAGCAATAAGATAGTCAATGTTCAATGTTAAGATTCAGCGTCATCAAATCCGTGCTGAATGCCAGCGCGCGTTTGTCTTCAGCAGAAAAGTTTACATCAGGGTCCCTCATTTTCATTGGTATCACTCCGTTTCCTTATTAAATTAATTTACTTCTTATGCCATTAGGTTGCAATAAGATAGCAATAAGATAGTCAATGTTCAGATTCAGCGTCATCAAATCCGTGCTGAATGCCAGCGCGCGTTTGTCTTCAGCAGAAAAGTTTACATCAGGGCCCCTATAATGAAAACAACAATAACCTTTCGCTCCGATGAAAAGCATTGGTATCACTCCGTTTCCTTATTAAATTAATTTACTTTTTAGCCATTAGGTTGCAATAAATGCACTCTAACGAAATTCGTTCGCTCATAAAATTATAAATGTGTTTTAATGGTGTTTAATTAATGGCGGCCGGCCTCTTTTTTTTTATCTTTTTTTTTTAGACACTGCGTTTGTCACAAGTTACGTTGCTTATAACTTATAACATTAAGATAGTGTATTAACATTGTTATTCTCTCTCTAAGAAAGGAGAGCTAAGACTGTGTCTGTGTGTGTTTCAACACCTCATATAAGTACCGGTACTTGATACCCGGACAGGCCGCACCCAGCGAATAGCCCTCTGCTGTAGTTTTTCCACCTTATGAGAGAAAATACTTGTTGAACTATATAACAATAATTACCTCATTTACAAGTTGTATTTAAGTTTGCAAATAAGGGCAAATAAGGGAACACATTAACACTTTGGTTGCCTTGGGTTAAATTAATGATATACCATAGATTGCCAGCGCTATTTGTCTATGGAGAAAGTCCCCTTCTTTGCAGGGCTATAACTTTTTAAATTCTATTGCTACATTGCCATTATTAGGGCCCATTCAAAGTCCTATATGTATTGTTCATTGTGTAGCAACGTTAAACTTTTTCATTCACATATTCATAGTAAAGTATGGTCTAATGTATAAGTATGTTTTCATCTCTTTCTGCAGCTTTCTCCAGAACGTGATATATAGCCCCAAATGCATTATATTGATGATGAAATACAGTTTGATGGCAATCAGCGCGATATAAAAAATTCCAACTAGACGTACTTCTAGAAGTTACTACACGTCATCTGATGTTGACCGGATGGGCGAGGGGGCGTTTATAATTCCGTGGGCAGCGTTATACCAATCATCTAATGTGGGTCAAATGTTGATAAAAGCAGTTAGTATCGAAGATGGTAACGTTACACGCTGAAACTCACCCCAGTCTCCGCGCGCCGTTGGGCGATCATCGTCGAGTAGAAATTTTATCATTATGGGATATATTATTACCCGGTCCATCTCCAGCTTGTATAATGGTATATACGTCCAAATCATGTTGTTTATCGAGTTATTGGCAATCGATCGCTATGTAGAGTGACGAGCTAGAGTGCCGGAACCTATACCGAGTGGCCGGAAGTAATAGGGCCGACCAGCAAAACCTCTACTGCGCTTCCTGTTAAGCGGTTGCGCCGATCGGCCACCAGATGGCGCTCCTGAACCGCCAGAGAGCTCAGTGGGTCCTGCTGGTGGATATCAGGCCAGCGGAGGGGGAATATGAATCCGATTCCAGATTTTTGAAATATTGATATAAGGACGCTGTACAGCGTCCCCCGGCAACTTTAGCATGGCCAGCAATGACGCTGTAAAGCGTTTTTAGGCAGTCAAAGTGTTAATGACATTTCAAAGATGTAAAAAAAAAACAAGATTTCGATTTTTTCGATTTTCTGAAGAGCAAGACATTTGTTCCTTTCCTGGCACTTGTTTCTCACCGGATCAAATCGGGTTTGGTCGCGTCAAGTCGCATATATTATAGCTATGGATCTAATAATATAGTCGATTGTCATTGAGTTTCTTCCGGTCAAGATGCAAAAAACAGATTTTCCATCCATACATTTCCGTTTTATACCGTCGTGAATATCAGTGTAGTTTCAGGGTGGTCTGGTGTAATTTCCAAAATGACAGACACCAAGCCACATCGTTTCAAATGGAGTGCAATAGCGTCCGCAAGGTGTTAGGCGGCGGTATTAGACTTTTGAGATATCAGACCCATTCGATTAATCGAAATGCATCGATTCTAATGTGACGATTCAACTGCATCGATTTGAATATGTTAGAATCGATTATAATCTAAATGAATCGGAAAACAAATATATATATATATTTATTTTTTAATGTATTTTTTTGTGTGTATTGTTTTTATTGACCTATAGTCCATTCATGCTGAGTGAATCAGTTCCCCCAGCCACATTTGTGTATTAAATTTCTTTTGGGGAATTAACTGATCAGACTTTCAGACTCTGCCCTTGACTGGTTCAGATCTTACCGGGAGAACGGAGTCAAGTCAAGTCAAGAGTTTTATTTGTCACGGCATACAAGTATACAATGAAATGCGGGTGGTCTTGCCCGCAACGATGTGCAATACAGTAGTAATAACATAATGGAATCCAATAGAACAACATTGTGCAATAAACAAGTAACATAGTAGGGCATATCGGTATATGTACATAAGTTATTTACAGAGCATGGCGAACATGCTAGGTCCTTTGGTAGTGCAATACACTGTTAGCTACGGATGAGGCACTGGGTCTTTCTGTACATGCTATTTTATACAATCTCAGGTTATACTATACTATTTTTAAAGTGTCTCCTTGGGAGAGGCAAGGTCTGATACCCACCATGTCACCTGTGGTGTCCCTCAAGGATCAGTCCTTGGTCTAGTGTTGGTCTAGTGTTGGTCTAGTGCTGGTCTAGTGCTGGTCTAGTGCTGATCTAGTGTTGGTCTAGTGTTGGTCTAGTGCTGGTCTAGTGTTGGTCTAGTGCTGGCCTAGTGTTGGTCTAGTGTTGGTCTAGTGCTGGTCTAGTGTTGGTCTAGTGTTGGTCTAGTGCTGGTCTAGTGTTGGTCTAGTGCTGGTCTAGTGTTGGTCTAGTGTTGGTCTAGTGCTGGTCTAGTGCTGGTCTAGTGTTGGTCTAGTGCTGGCCTAGTGTTGGTCTAGTGCTGGTCTAGTGCTGGTCTAGTGTTGGTCTAGTGCTGGCCTAGTGTTGGTCTAGTGTTGGTCTAGTGCTGGTCTAGTGTTGGTCTAGTGCTGGTCTAGTGCTGGTCTAGTGCTGGTCTAGTGTTGGTCTAGTGTTGGTCTAGTGCTGGTCTAGTGTTGGTCTAGTGTTGGTCTAGTGCTGGTCTAGTGTTGGTCTAGTGCTGGTCTAGTGTTGGTCTAGTGTTGGTCTAGTGCTGGTCTAGTGTTGGTCTAGTGCTGGTCTAGTGTTGGTCTAGTGCTGGTCTAGTGCTGGTCTAGTGCTGGTCTAGTGCTGGTCTAGTGTTGGTCTAGTGCTGGTCTAGTGCTGGTCTAGTGCTGGTCTAGTGCTGGTCTAGTGCTGGTCTAGTGCTGGTCTAGTGTTGGTCTAGTGCTGGTCTAGTGTTGGTCTAGTGCTGGTCTAGTGTTGGTCTAGTGCTGGTCTAGTGTTGGTCTAGTGTTGGTCTAGTGCTGGTCTAGTGTTGGTCTAGTGTTGGTCTAGTGCTGGTCTAGTGTTGGTCTAGTGTTGGTCTAGTGCTGGTCTAGTGCTGGTCTAGTGCTGGTCTAGTGCTGGTCTAGTGCTGGTCTAGTGCTGGTCTAGTGCTGGTCTAGTGTTAGTCTAGTGTTAGTCTAGTGTTAGTCTAGTGTTGGTCTAGTGTTGGTCTAGTGCTGGTCTAGTGCTGGTCTAGTGCTGGTCTAGTGCTGGTCTAGTGTTGGTCTAGTGCTGGTCTAGTGTTGGTCTAGTGCTGGTCTAGTGCTGGTCTAGTGCTGGTCTAGTGCTGGTCTAGTGCTGGTCTAGTGTTGGTCTAGTGTTGGTCTAGTGCTGGTCTAGTGTTGGTCTAGTGTTGGTCTAGTGCTGGTCTAGTGCTGGTCTAGTGCTGGTCTAGTGTTGGTCTAGTGCTGGTCTAGTGTTGGTCTAGTGTTGGTCTAGTGTTGGTCTAGTGTTGGTCTAGTGTTGGTCTAGTGTTGGTCTAGTGCTGGTCTAGTGCTGGTCTAGTGCTGGTCTAGTGTTGGTCTAGTGCTGGTCTAGTGTTGGTCTAGTGTTAGTCTAGTGCAGCCCACACACACTGTAAAGGCCGAATGAGTGTTTTTTGTTATTTATTATTATTATTATTATTAGTATTATTATTATCATTATCATTATTTTTATCAATAGAATGTTACAATTTATGGGAATGTAATGATTGAGGGGAATGTTATGATTGAGGGGAAGGTTATGATTCTGTGTAGCCTGTTGGGTGGACTCTGTGGCGCTGTGAGTGGATCACCTGCACCTGTCGGGTGATCGGGCACAGCGCAGCGGAGATCATTAGATAGGTGATAGGAATCAGCTGTTGGGCGGTAGCCGATGGGGAAACCATATGATTTTCTTACCGCTTCAGGACGCTTTCGGAAACTGTTTAGATTACACTTTAAGCAATTAGACCAGGTTATATGACGTTTTAGGATCACTGTGATCAACCCTCCCATGTAACCTACTTATTCTAATTAAATCGGGTCACCACATCGGTGTCTGATAACGGAGCTTAATGTGTGGAAAACTATTTCTTTGGACGTTGAGCGCGTATGGATTCACTCCCCGTCTACACCAAGAAGCGGCATTCTGGCATGTTGCCGCTACATTAAGTAAGAAAATCGCGTTTATTGAACCCCAACCAGCTTCAATAAAGTGAAAGAGGACTCGCGCAGATATTGACGCGACCCAAGGCAGAGGCGCGCGTCAATAAGCACAACACCAGAGGAGGACTCGCAAGAGGACTGACAACAAGGGGCCAGCATTGTTGTGAGAGACAATCAAAGATCAGCGATCAGCAGGAAGGAATCGATCCACATCAGCACAGTGAATGATCACAGCCCGAGGACATCGCTGCCTGTGATCAGCTACAGGATCGATCAACGAAAGCATCACCACCAAGAGGGGAGGATCTTCCCTCCCGGCTCGAGGACATCAAAGGGAACGTGCGTGAGTAGAATGTATGAATGGAATAGACACTACCACGTACGTGGCGCGCGCAAACGGCGCTGTGGAATATAAGCCAAATTATAAAACTGTCTTAAGAACTGGTGGATAAATATAGACAAGATGTCGGATATTGAAACAGAGAATATGGATTTGACACAAGCGGATATTGAGCTGAAACAACTAATGGCATCACGTAAAGCCAGGCTTGCAGCATGCACCCGCAAGAAAAATGAGATTATTCTGATGATGAAATCAAATGATGAACAAGGAGTAAGAACGGACATGGCACTGTTCAATAAGACACTCAGTGCTTTTAAGTCAGCAATTGAGTCTGTACAGCCGTATTTACAGGAAAGCGATGAGGATGAAACACAACGGTATAAACCAAGAATAGATGAATTCAATGCATTTATTAATGTGATGGAAAAATGGTTGATGGAAGGGAATAAGGAAAGGCAAACTCCAGCCCAAAGTCCAACTGGGTCTGGGATCCAAGAGTCTCCAGTAGAGACTCAAGATGAGCTGGAAAGGGACCTTCAGGCTACAATAGGCCCAGAGGATAGCGTTTCCAGGGCCCCATCAAGATCATCCAAATCATCCAAATCATCAAGTAAAAGCCAATAATCCAGGTTATCTGCCGCCCGTCGAAGGGCTGAAAACGAGAGGGCCACCATTCTGGCAAAGGCCGCTGCACTTTCAGCCAGACAAGCCATAAGCCTAAAGGAGGCTGAATTAGAGGTTGAAACAAATCTAAATAAAGCTAAAGCCATAGCTGAATTAAGTCTGCAGGCTAGCCTAAAGGAGGCTGAATTAGAGGTTGAAACAAATCTAAATAAAGCTAAAGCCATAGCTGAATTAAGTCTGCAGGAGGCTAAAGCCAAGGCTAAATTAAAGGCTGAGAAGGATAAACTCGACTTTGACACAGACATGGCTGTATCAGCGGCCAAACTCAAGATACTGGATGAGTATGAGACATTATCACAAACCAACTCATCTAGAACCACGAGGTATCCATCACAAATTAACCAGCCACCCTCTCAAGAGGACGGATATGTGTACAAGATGCAACCTAGAGATGGTATGAATGATTATGTTGACCAAGCACATGCTCTAGACACCTCAGAAGGACTACCGATATTGCAATCCACGGTAGAATATGCATCCATAAATGCTGTTCCAAAAACCCCTGTGCAAAGACAGCTCTTGGACCAGTATGCATGGGCGCACACACCACAACAACAACAACATCAGCAACAACAACGACAGCAGCAACAACAACAACAACAACAACAACCACAACAGCATCAACAACAGCAGCAGCAACAACAGCAACCACAACAACAACAACAACAACATCAGCAACAACAACAGCATCAACAACAGCAGCAGCAACAACAGCAACCACAACAACAACAACAACAACATCAGCAACAACAACAGCATCAACAACAGCAGCAGCAACAACAGCAACCACAACAACAACAACAACAACAGCAACAACAACAACAGCAACAACCACAACAGCATCAACAACAGCAACAACCACAACAGCATCAACAGCAACAACAACAGCAACAACAACAACAACAACAACAGAGGCCTCCACAAGTAGTGAGACCCAAACAGCCATATATACAGCCACTACCACCTGTACAGTATCGACCACCACCATATGTGCTACCTCAGCCACAACCTTGGCAACAACCACATGCTCCATATCAGCATCAGAACCCTGTGCAGCTTCAGCTACAACCATCTGGAGCTACTGCAGGACAACAGGGTCAAACCCAAACAGACCAGGTTCTATCAAATGTCATGGCAAGGCAGAACGACATTGCAGATATACTTGTCTCACAGCAGAATCTGGCGCTACTCCCAACCAGGGAGATTCCCATGTTTAACGGAGATCCTATGAACTTTAGGTCATTCATGCGAGCCTTCGAGTATGGCATAGAAAATAGAACCACCAGCGAGCAAGATAGACTCTACTTTTTAGAACAATACACCACAGGGCAACCTAAAGATCTTGTGAGGAGCTGCCTACACATGCATCCACAGGATGGATATGTGGAAGCCAAAAGACTACTTAAAGAGAATTTCGGTGATGAAATAAGGATAACTAATGCTTATATAAAGAAGGCCTTGGACTGGTCCAGCATCAAACCGGAGGATAGTCAGGCTTTGCGCGCCTACGCCCTCTACCTGAGAGGATGCAGTAATGCAATGCAGGAGCTCCACTATATGGATGAGCTGGACAATCCATCTAACCTACGACTGATCTTATCCAAGATACCCTTTAGGATCAGAGAAAGGTGGAGGTCAACAGCCTACGACATCCAGGAGCGCACTGGGCAAAGAGCCAAATTCAAGGACCTTGTGGCTTACCTGGAAAAACAAGCCAAAATGGCCTCCGACCCATTGTTCGGTGATATTCAAGACTATGGTACTGACAGAGCTGCCCCAAGGTACCTCAAGACGGCAGCCTCTGGATGGCAAGCACGAGCAGGAGCATCAGCCGCACCGGTTAAAGAGAGAAAGGAGAGAAGCAGCTTTGCCACGACAGTGACACCGGCCACAAACATACCGTCAACCGTCGGTAATGTAGGATGCAAGGCAGATGGCTCTGTGGCTTTTAGAACTCCTTGCTTGTACTGTGCAGGCGATCACTCACTTGAAGCCTGCAGGAGGATAAGAGCTCAGAAACATCTAGACAAAATAGAGTTCTTAAAGGTGAAAGGACTTTGTTTTGGTTGTCTCACCAAGGGACATCTCAGTAGGCACTGTAGCCAGCGGATGAGGTGTCAGCATTGCCAGAAAGAACACCTGACTCTGCTACACATAGAGACAAATGACCAAGAAGGACCAGGCCATCAAAAGGGAACAGTCAGGTCTACGACATGGAAGGTGAAAACACCTCAACAGGTGAGGACACCAACCGTGACCAAGAAAACTGTGGGTAGTGCTCTGGTGAGGCTGGGTGAAGATAATGGGGCCGGTAAGGACTGTGCCTTAGCCATCGTGCCAGTTAAGGTGAAACAAGCTGACGGAAGTAGGTATATAACTACATATGCCTTCCTGGACCATGGCAGCTCGGCATCCTTTTGCACAGAGAGCCTCATGAGGAAGCTGAATGCTAAGGGCCGGAAAACCTCAATTCTCCTTACAACCATGGCACAAGAGAAACCAGTCCCGGCATATGAGATATCAGGCCTGGAGGTAGGCAACATCGATGACGACACATTTCTTGCACTGCCTACAATTTACACGCAACCAGCCATCCCTGTGTCAAAGGAAAACATCCTTACTCAAGAGGAATTGAAAAGATGGCCCTACCTGAAAGATGTTCACACCACTCAGATTGATGCAGAGGTGGAACTTCTGATTGGAGTCAATACCCCAAGAGCCATGGAACCTTGGCAGGTCATAAACAGTCAGGACGACGGGCCATATGCGGTGAGGACACTCTTGGGATGGGCGGTTTGTGGTCCACTTAACATCAACGCGGTGGATGAGATGGGAAGACCCAAAGCCACAGCAAATAGAATATCAATCGCGAAACTGGAGGACCTGCTTGTGGAACAATACAATCAGGACTTTTCTGAAAAGCACCATGATGAGCAGAATGAGCCATCGGTAGAGGACAAAAAGTTCATAAAAATCGCCACCAGTTCAATAACCTTAAAAGATGGTCATTATCACTTGCCACTCCCCTTTCGAAAGGGAGATGTGATGATGCCCAACAACAGACAGGTGGCGACACAACGAGCCATAGGCCTGCAAAAGAAGCTCAGGAAGAATGAGGAGTACCATGCAGAGTACAAAAGCTTCATGGAAGAGGTAATCAGCCAGGACTACGCAGAGAAGGTACCTCTTCAAGAGCTAAGCAAAAAAGATGGCCATGTCTGGTACATACCCCATCACGGGGTGTATCACAAAAGAAAGAAGAAATTACGAGTGGTGTTTGATTGCACATCATCATTCCACGGCACATCACTCAATGATGAACTGCTTCAGGGTCCAGACCTGACAAACACACTAATAGGAGTGTTGTTAAGATTCCGTCAAGACCAAGTAGCCTTCATGGCAGACATACAAGGAATGTTCCATCAGGTCAGAGTCCATCCAGATCACATTGACTTTCTCCGATTCTTATGGTGGCCAGATGGCGATATCACCCGGCCGCTGGAAGAGTACAGGATGAAGGTACACCTGTTCGGTGCCGTATCTTCACCTAGTTGTTCCAACTTTGCTCTGAGACAGACAGCGGAGGATAACAGTGATCATTACGGCCAAGAAGTCACCGATACCATCAGGTCTAACTTTTACGTTGATGACTGCCTGAAGTCGGTGGAGACAGTGAGCCAAGCCGTCAAGTTGACAGAAGGACTCAGAGAAGCATGTGCAAGAGGTGGATTCAGACTCACCAAATGGGTGAGCAACAGTAAAGAGGTGCTGGCTAGCCTCCCTGAAGAGGACAAGGCCAAGCAGAACGTTGAGTTGGATCTTGATTGGGAGAAACCACTCACTGAACGGGCTCTAGGCATCCAATGGAACCTTGAAAGTGACACATTCAATTTCCGAGTTACTATCAGGAATCGACCCCTAACCAGGAGAGGCATTCTTTCCATTGTATGTTCCATGTATGACCCACTTGGTTTCCTAGCTCCTTATGTGCTCACGGCAAAAATGATTCTTCAAGAGCTCTGCAGGAACAAGTGCGGATGGGATACAGATATCCCGGAGCCACTGGCAAAACGGTGGAAAGAGTGGTTTTCAGACCTGGACAAGCTGTCAGAGCTCAGGATAAACAGGTGCATGAAACCCGCCGGTTTTGGGAAACTGGAAGCTGTTCAACTCCACCACTTCTGCGATGCAAGCGAATCAGGATACGGCACAGTGAGTTACGCAAGGTACACAAATGACCAGGGCAAGATACACACGGCATTTGTGATGGGAAAAGCAAGGGTAGCCCCTCTGAAACAAGTAACAATCCCTCGGATGGAACTTGCCGCAGCTACTCTGGCTTCCCGTATGGACAGAATGCTCAGAAAAGAGCTACACCTGACACTGAAAGAGTCGGTACTATGGACAGACAGCCAGACAGTCCTAAAATATGTCTACAATGAGAAAAGACGATTTCTGACATTTGTGGCCAATCGCCTCGCCATTATTCAGGACCTCACCACGGCATCTCAATGGAGGTACGTGAGCTCGAAGGAGAACCCTGCAGATGAGGCATCAAGAGGTTTGGATGCTGACAGGATGCTCAGGTCAAAGCAATGGTTCAGTGGCCCAGAATTCCTACAGAAGGGAGAGGAGCACTGGCCGAATAGACCAGAGGAATTATATGGTTCGGTGCACCAAGATGACCCAGAAGTCAAGAAAGAGGTCTTTGTAAGTAGTGTTACGGTAGAAGAGGCGAACCCGACAAGTCAGCTGATTGGGCACTACTCAACCTGGAATAGGTTGACAAGAGCAGCTGCGTGGTTCCTAAGACTAAAACAACTACTTCGAGCCAGGCTCCAAAAGAAGGAGCCAGGCCCTAGCATGGATCAAGCCTCCACCGACTCCATAGTGCAAACTAGCCTGTCAGTAGAGGAACTGACTAAGGCCAGGCATGCGCTCATACGCTACTCTCAAGAGCAGCACTTCAAGGACGAGATAACATCCCTCAGGAAGGGAAAATCTGTGAAGCTATCCAGCTCCATTTTAAGACTGGATCCTCTCCTGGATGATGGATTGCTGAGAGTGGGAGGTAGGCTGAACAAAATGGCCATGCCAGTGGAAGAGAAACACCCACTGATCCTGCCCAAACACACTCGCATATCAGGCTTGATTGTGAGGCAGATCCATGAACAACTGCAACACTCTGGGAGAGGACACACCCTTTCCAGGCTAAGGGAGCGATACTGGCTACCCTGCGCTAATTCCATGACCAGGAAGGTCATTAGGGAGTGTGTAGTCTGTAGACGTGTACTAGCCAAGCCTGGTGTACAGAAAATGTCAGACCTACCCGTGGATCGGATAACGCCGGACCTCCCACCTTTTACTCATGTGGGTATTGATTATTTCGGCCCCATAGAGGTAAAGAGAGCACGGAGTACCGTCAAGAGATGGGGTGTCATTTTTACTTGCCTAGTGACACGGGCCGTTCATCTTGACGTAGCACACTTCCTCGACACTGCATCCTGTATAAACGCCATCAGAAGATTCATTTGCAGACGGGGTCCAGTACGCTCCATAAGGACGGATCAAGGGACCAATTTCGTTGGTGCCCAGAGAGAGCTAAACCAGGCCCTCAAGCAGCTGGACCAAACTAAAATTAGCACCATAATGGCGGACTCTGGAGTAAAGTGGATTTTCAATCCCCCCTCTGCGGCCCACTTCGGTGGGGTATGGGAGAGGTTGATCAAGTCGACAAAAAGGATCCTCCAGTCGGTCCTGAAGGAACAAAAGGTGGATGATGAGACTCTCCTCACAGCACTGTGTGAGGTGGAAGCCATTATGAACGATCGCCCACTTACCACGGTGTCCAACGACCCCAAAGATTTAGAACCCCTTACACCAAACCACCTACTCCTCTTGAAGGGACAACCTGTTATGCCTCCAGGTGTATTTGAGAAGGAGGATATGTACACCCGCAGAAGGTGGAAACAGGCACAATACCTGGCCGACATCTTCTGGAAACGCTGGGTGAGGGAGTGCTTGCCCATGATGCAGGAAAGATGTAAGTGGCAGACCCAGAAAGAGAACTTCGCCCCTGGTGACTTGGTGGTCATAGTGGACGACACAGCGCCCAGGAATTCCTGGCCGCTTGGACGGATCCTGGAAACCTTTCCGGATAACAAGGGCCTGGTACGAAGTGTCAGGGTGAAGACCAAGACCAATGTGCTACAGAGGCCAATCACGAAGCTTTGCCTACTACTGGAGTCAAAGGAGGATTGCCAGCTGTAATGAACACTCGCCCGACCATATTTTGTAATTGTGTAGGCACAATTAGGGGCCGGTGTAAAGGCCGAATGAGTGTTTTTTGTTATTTATTATTATTATTATTATTATTATTAGTATTATTATTATCATTATCATTATTTTTATCAATAGAAGGTTACAATTTATGGGAATGTAATGATTGAGGGGAATGTTATGATTGAGGGGAAGGTTATGATTCTGTGTAGCCTGTTGGGTGGACTCTGTGGCGCTGTGAGTGGATCACCTGCACCTGTCGGGTGATCGGGCACAGCGCAGCGGAGATCATTAGATAGGTGATAGGAATCAGCTGTTGGGCGGTAGCCGATGGGGAAACCATATGATTTTCTTACCGCTTCAGGACGCTTTCGGAAACTGTTTAGATTACACTTTAAGCAATTAGACCAGGTTATATGACGTTTTAGGATCACTGTGATCAACCCTCCCATGTAACCTACTTATTCTAATTAAATCGGGTCACCACATCGGTGTCTGATAACGGAGCTTAATGTGTGGAAAACTATTTCTTTGGACGTTGAGCGCGTATGGATTCACTCCCCGTCTACACCAAGAAGCGGCATTATGGCATGTTGCCGCTACACACACACCCACACACCCACCCACACACACACACACACGCACGCACGCACGCACGCACGCACGCACGCACGCACGCACGCACGCACGCACGCACGCACGCACGCACGCACGCACGCACACACACACACACACACACACACACACACACACACACACACACACACACACACACATGCATTTAACTTTGTTCTTGTGTGTGTGGGCTGCAATGCTGCAATTAAGAAGCATGGTAGACTAAATAAAATGTATGTGCTTTATTTCCCCCCTCTGAGCTATTGGAGCTTCCCAATTAGGGATTAGGCTTGGGCGGTATGACGGTATTAATGTGTACCGGGGTATTTAGAAATACCGACGGTATTGATTTTCAATACCGTCCGTCACCGTCAAAATCACAGATGCGCTTCAGTTTCTATAACAGTGAAACGGAGTTTTGAGTGTAGTGCACACACTGAGTGTAGTGCACACACGCGCCAGCAGAGGGCGAGACCGCTCTAGTGGAGCGAGTGGGTCACAACGGTGTTCACGTTTTACGGTAATGTTGCGACAGTGCTGTGAAAATACCGTAAAGCGTTGTGACGAGAGCAGTGTTGTTGTGGAGCAAGCAAATAATCCGTCTCTTATTATATGTGAACTAAAGAGTACAAGGTTTACACAACAGCCCCCACCCGCCTTTTTATTGTATTTGTACCGTCCTGTACTATCCGCTGTCAGCTGTTTATCTCTCTCTGTGTGCTACTGAGCTTGAATAACTAGCGTTAGCTCACGTTAAGTAGCGTTAGCTCTGCGGCTAATCTTAGATTACCCTGAACTAAATCAATGACTAGGTTATAAAGCATTCGAGTAGTTTTCACTGCACATAGAAGTAGCCAAACAACGGGAGCATTTCGGGAGCATATCACCAAAACCCAGGCAATTTCTAACCCTTAACCCTTAGAAGTCAACGGGGCCTATTGCTCCCGTGGGCGGAGAACAAAAGAATTAGAATCTCTCACAAATGCTCAGGAAGTCCCGTTTTTCAAAAATCTGTAAAAATAGCACAAAGACAATTTCGAGTGCATAATAGTGTAATCTATATATATCCTTACTTGCTAAACATAATACGACTTGTAAATATGTTTAATTCTTGCTCAATTGTATAGTTCTAAATATCCCTGTATTCCCCCGAAACTACAACGCGTCACGTACATGCACGCGCGCACACACACACAGCGCATAGGTGTTAATCACTGAGTGATCTAATATGCATATTCTTCAGCGCGAGAGGGGGGGGCGGGTTGTGTTTCTCACTGTCTGTCGTTGATAATATAATCTGAAGAGGTCCTGCATTATTATTATTATCATTCTCGAGAATACACGCGGACCCGACGGAACGTTAACTTATGAATAAAAAGTAGTCTAACATGCTTTTCATCCTCGCCCGTGTATATACCCACGTCGCGCTAAAACATCAACTACTGTATGAGTAGAGACAGAGTGCTTGTGTGTACGAGTTATGAGTTATGAGTATCTCGCAGTTTTCTAGAGTAGAAAGGTGCGCCCAGTAGAGCACACACACACACACACAGAAGGAAT
>NC_140169.1:25901447-26053947 GCF_963971535.1 Notolepis coatsorum
ATGATGCTACAGTATGATGTTACAGTATGATGTTACAGTATGATGCTACAGTATGATGTTACAGTATGATGCTACAGTATGATGTTACAGTATGATACTACAGTATGATGTTACAGTATGATACTACAGTATGATGTTACAGTATGATGTTACAGTATGATGCTACAGTATGATGCTACAGTATGATGTTACAGTATGATGCTACAGTATGATGTTACGGTATGATGTTACGGTATGATGTTACAGTATGATGCTACAGTATGATGCTACAGTATGATGCTACAGTATGATGCTACAGTATGATGCTACAGTATGATGTTACAGTATGATGCTACAGTATGATGTTACAGTATGATGCTACAGTATGATGTTACAGTATGATGTTACGGTATGATGTTACAGTATGATGCTACAGTATGATGCTACAGTATGATGCTACAGTATGATGCTACAGTATGATGCTACAGTATGATGCTACAGTATGATGTTACAGTATGATGCTACAGTATGATGTTACAGTATGATGCTACAGTATGATGTTACAGTATGATGTTACAGTATGATGTTACAGTATGATACTACAGTATGATGTTACAGTATGATGTTACAGTATGATGTTACAGTATGATGTTACAGTATGATACTACATTATGATGTTACAGTATGATACTACAGTATGATGATACTACAGTATGATGTTACAGTATGATGTTACAGTATGATGTTACAGTATGATGTTACAGTATGATACTACATTATGATGTTACAGTATGATGCTACAGTATGATGTTACAGTATGATACTACAGTATGATGTTACAGTATGATGTTACAGTATGATGTTACAGTATGATGTTACAGTATGATACTACATTATGATGTTACAGTATGATGCTACAGTATGATGTTACAGTATGATGCTACAGTATGATGCTACAGTATGATGTTACAGTATGATGTTACAGTATGATGTTACAGTATGATACTACAGTATGATGTTACAGTATGATGCTACAGTATGATGTTACAGTATGATACTACAGTATGATGTTACAGTATGATACTACAGTATGATGTTACAGTATGATGTTACAGTATGATGTTACAGTATGATGTTACAGTATGATGCTACAGTATGATGCTACAGTATGATGTTACAGTATGATGCTACAGTATGATGTTACAGTATGATGCTACAGTATGATGCTACAGTATGATGCTACAGTATGATGTTACAGTATGATGCTACAGTATGATGCTACAGTATGATGATACAGTATGATGCTACAGTATGATGCTACAGTATGATGCTACAGTATGATGTTACAGTATGATTATACAGTATGATGCTACAGTATGATGATACAGTATGATGTTACAGTATGATGTTACAGTATGATGCTACAGTATGATGTTACAGTATGATGCTACAGTATGATGCTACAGTATGATGCTACAGTATGATGTTACAGTGTGATGTTACAGTATGATGTTACAGTATGATGTTACAATATGATGCTACAGTATGATGCTACAGTATGATGTTACAGTATGATGCTACAGTATGATGTTACAGTATGATACTACAGTATGATGTTACAGTATGATGTTACAGTATGATGCTACAGTATGATGCTACAGTATGATGTTACAGTATGATGTTACAGTATGATGCTACAGTATGATGCTACAGTATGATGTTACAGTATGATGCTACAGTATGATGCTACAGTATGATGTTACAGTATGATGTTACAGTATGATGCTACAGTATGATGCTACAGTATGATGCTACAGTATGATGCTACAGTATGATGCTACATTATGATGCTACAGTATGATGTTACAGTATGATGTTACAGTATGATGTTACAGTATGATGCTACAGTATGATGCTACAGTATGATGCTACAGTATGATGTTACAGTATGATGCTACAGTATGATGTTACAGTATGATGTTACAGTATGATGGTATGATGCTACAGTATGATGCTACATTATGATGCTACAGTATGATGTTACAGTATGATGTTACAGTATGATGTTACAGTATGATGCTACAGTATGATGTTACAGTATGATGTTACAGTATGATGTTACAGTATGATGCTACAGTATGATGTTACAGTATGATGCTACAGTATGATGCTACAGTATGATGCTACAGTATGATGTTACAGTATGATGTTACAGTATGATGTTACAGTATGATGTTACAGTATGATGCTACAGTATGATGCTACAGTATGATGTTACAGTATGATGGTATGATGCTACAGTATGATGTTACAGTATGATGGTATGATGCTACAGTATGATGTTACAGTATGATGGTATGATGCTACAGTATGATGCTACAGTATGATGTTACAGTATGATGATACAGTATGATGATACAGTATGATGTTACAGTATGATGCTACAGTATGATGCTACAGTATGATACTACAGTATGATACTACAGTATGATGCTACAGTATGATGCTACAGTATGATGTTACAGTATGATGCTACAGTATGATGCTACAGTATGATGTTACAGTATGATGGTATGATGCTACAGTATGATGTTACAGTATGATGGTATGATGCTACAGTATGATGCTACAGTATGATGTTACAGTATGATGCTACAGTATGATGTTACAGTATGATGCTACAGTATGATGCTACAGTATGATGTTACAGTATGATGTTACAGTATGATGCTACAGTATGATGCTACAGTATGATGCTATATGATGCTACAGTATGATGCTACAGTATGATGCTACAGTATGATGTTACAGTATGATGTTACAGTATGATGGTACAGTATGATGCTACAGTATGATGTTACAGTATGATGTTACAGTATGATGCTACAGTATGATGCTACAGTATGATGTTACAGTATGATGTTACAGTATGATGCTACAGTATGATGTTACAGTATGATGTTACAGTATGATGCTACAGTATGATGCTACAGTATGATGCTACAGTATGATGCTACAGTATGATGCTACAGTATGATGTTACAGTATGATGTTACAGTATGATGGTATGATGCTACAGTATGATGCTACAGTATGATGTTACAGTATGATGTTACAGTATGATGTTACAGTATGATGGTATGATGCTACAGTATGATGCTACATTATGATGCTACAGTATGATGTTACAGTATGCTGTTACAGTATGATGTTACAGTATGATGTTACAGTATGATGTTACAGTATGATGTTACAGTATGATGCTACAGTATGATGCTACAGTATGATGCTACAGTATGATGCTACAGTATGATGTTACAGTATGATGTTACAGTATGATGTTACAGTATGATGGTATGATGCTACAGTATGATGCTACATTATGATGCTACAGTATGATGTTACAGTATGATGTTACAGTATGATGTTACAGTATGATGTTGCAGTATGATGTTACAGTATGATGTTACAGTATGATGCTACAGTATGATGTTACAGTATGATGTTACAGTATGATGCTACAGTATGATGCTACAGTATGATGCTACAGTATGATGCTACAGTATGATGTTACAGTATGATGTTACAGTATGATGGTATGATGCTACAGTATGATGTTACAGTATGATGCTACAGTATGATGTTACAGTATGATGCTACAGTATGATGTTACAGTATGATGTTACAGTATGATGTTACAGTATGATGCTACAGTATGATGTTACAGTATGATGTTACAGTATGATGGTATGATGCTACAGTATGATGCTACAGTATGATGTTACAGTATGATGCTACAGTATGCTGCTACAGTATGATGCTACAGTATGATGTTACAGTATGATGCTACAGTATGATGTTACAGTATGATGATACAGTATGATGTTACAGTATGATGTTACAGTATGATGCTACAGTATGATGTTACAGTATGATGTTACAGTATGATGCTACAGTATGATGCTACAGTATGATGCTACAGTATGATGCTACAGTATGATGTTACAGTATGATGCTACAGTATGATGTTACAGTATGATGGTATGATGTTACAGTATGATGCTACAGTATGATGCTACAGTATGATGATACAGTATGATGCTACAGTATGATGCTACAGTATGATGTTACAGTATGATGCTACAGTATGATGTTACAGTATGATGTTACAGTATGATGTTACAGTATGATGTTACAGTATGATGTTACAGTATGATGTTACAGTATGATGCTACAGTATGATGATACAGTATGATGCTACAGTATGATGTTACAGTATGATGATACAGTATGATGTTACAGTATGATGTTACAGTATGATGCTACAGTATGATGCTACAGTATGATGTTACAGTATGATGTTACAGTATGATGCTACAGTATGATGCTACAGTATGATGCTACAGTATGATGCTACAGTATGATGTTACAGTATGATGCTACAGTATGATGCTACAGTATGATGCTACAGTATGATGCTACAGTATGATACTACAGTATGATGATACAGTATGATGTTACAGTATGATGGTATGATGCTACAGTATGATGTTACAGTATGATGTTACAGTATGATGTTACGGTATGATGCTACAGTATGATGCTACAGTATGATGTTACAGTATGATGTTACAGTATGATGCTACAGTATGATGTTACAGTATGATGCTACAGTATGATGTTACAGTATGATGTTACAGTATGATGCTACAGTATGATGTTACAGTATGATGTTACAGTATGATGTTACAGTATGATGCTACAGTATGATGTTACAGTATGATGCTACAGTATGATGTTACAGTATGATGTTACAGTATGATGTTACAGTATGATGTTACAGTATGATGCTACAGTATGATGTTACAGTATGATGCTACAGTATGATGCTACAGTATGATGCTACAGTATGATGCTACAGTATGATGCTACAGTATGATGTTACAGTATGATGCTACAGTATGATGCTACAGTATGATGCTACAGTATGATGCTACAGTATGATACTACAGTATGATGATACAGTATGATGTTACAGTATGATGGTATGATGCTACAGTATGATGTTACAGTATGATGTTACAGTATGATGTTACGGTATGATGCTACAGTATGATGCTACAGTATGATGTTACAGTATGATGTTACAGTATGATGCTACAGTATGATGTTACAGTATGATGCTACAGTATGATGTTACAGTATGATGTTACAGTATGATGCTACAGTATGATGTTACAGTATGATGTTACAGTATGATGTTACAGTATGATGCTACAGTATGATGTTACAGTATGATGCTACAGTATGATGTTACAGTATGATGTTACAGTATGATGTTACAGTATGATGTTACAGTATGATGCTACAGTATGATGTTACAGTATGATGCTACAGTATGATGTTACAGTATGATGCTACAGTATGATGTTACAGTATGATGTTACAGTATGATGGTATGATGCTACAGTATGATGCTACAGTATGATGTTACAGTATGATGCTACATTATGATGCTACAGTATGATGTTACAGTATGATGCTACAGTATGATGCTACAGTATGATGCTACAGTATGATGTTACAGTATGATGTTACAGTATGATGCTACAGTATGATGTTACAGTATGATGTTACAGTATGATGCTACAGTATGATGCTACAGTATGATGTTACAGTATGATGTTACAGTATGATGGTATGATGCTACAGTATGATGCTACAGTATGATGTTACAGTATGATGCTACAGTATGATGCTACAGTATGATGCTACAGTATGATGTTACAGTATGATGCTACAGTATGATGCTACAGTATGATGTTACAGTATGTTACAGTATGATGCTACAGTATGTTACAGTATGATGTTACAGTATGATGTTACAGTATGATGCTACAGTATGATGCTACAGTATGATGTTACAGTATGATGATACAGTATGATGTTACAGTATGTTACAGTATGATGCTACAGTATGATGCTACAGTATCATACTTTATCAATAAATATAAAGTGTGTTTGTGTGATCTAAAGTCTGGAGAGTGGGTGCTGCAGTGTGTTGTTTGTTTAAGTGAGTGTGTGCGTGTGGGTGTGTGTGCTGTGTGCATTTGATGGTTGTTGCATAGTGTTTATTGTTCGTTTAGCAGCCTGATGGCCTGGGGATAGAAGCTTCTTCTGAGTCTTTCTGTGCTCGCCTTAAGACTCCGGTATCGCTTGCCTGACCGCAGCAGTTCAAAGAGGTAGTTGTTCGGGTGGCTGGAGTCCTTGATGATTCTCTTAGCCTTCCCCCTGCACCGCTTGTTGTAAATGTTCTGGAGGGTGCGAAGCCCCCCTCCAATTGTGCGTTCGGCTGAACGTGTCACTCTTTGTAGTCTGCTACGGTCTTGTGCAGTGCTATTCCCAAACCAGGAGGTGATGTTGCCAGTCAGGATGCTCTCTATTGTACATGAGTAGAAGTTCTTAAGGATCTTCTGACTGACTTGGAACTTCCTTAGGCGCCTGAGGAAGTAGAGGCGTTGTCGTGCCTTCTTCACAACACTGTCAATGTGTGTGGTCCATGTCAAGTCCTCGGATATGTGGGCTCCGAGGTACTTGAAACTGTTCACTCTCTCAACCGGTGCCCCGTCGATGCTGAGGGGGCTGTAGTCCTTGACCCCCGACCTCCTGAAGTCCACAATCATCTCTTTTGTTTTGCTGACGTTCAGGGAGAGGCAGTTCTCCTGACACCACTGTGACAGATTATCTACCTCTTCCAGGTAGGCCCTCTCGTCGTTGGCAGAGATCAGGCCCACCACTACTGTGTCATCAGCAAATTTGATGATTGTGTTGTTGTTCCGCTGTGCCACACAGTCATGTGTGTACAGGGAGTAGAGGAGGGGGCTCAGAACACAGCCCTGGGGGGCCCCTATGTTGAGCGTGATGGATGAGGAGGTGCAGTTACCTGCTCTTACCACCTGGGGTCTGCCCGTCAGGAAGTCCAAGACCCACTGGCAGAGGTCATAGTTCAAGCCCAGGTCCCTGAGCTTGGCTATGAGTTTGGAGGGGACTATGGTATTGAATGCTGAGCTGTAGTCGATGAACAGCATTCTCACATAGTTCCCCTGCCTCTTGTCCAGGTGTGATGCTGCTGTGTGCAGCACATGGGCTATGGCGTCCTCCGTGGACCTGTTGGGGCCATATGCAAATTGCAGGGGGTCCAGGTTGATGGGGAGGGAGGAACAGATGTAGCCCTTCACTAGCTTCTCAAAGCACTTCATGGCTATGGAGGTGAGGGCTACAGGGCGGTAGTCGTTGAGGCAAGCGGGCGTAGATTTTTTGGGTACAGGGATGATGGTGGACTTCTTCAGACAGGTGGGGATGACAGCCTGTTCCAAGGACAGGTTGAAGATGTCAGTGAATACCGGGGCCAGTTGGTCGGCACAGACTTTTAGGACGCGGCCGGGGATGCCGTCCGGTCCTGCTGCCATCCGGATATTCACTTTTTTAAAGGTCCGCCTCACCTCATGCTCTGTTACCCTGAACACTGAGTCTCCATCAGCAGACCCCCCCCCCCCCCCCCCCCCCATTGCCGTGGTTTGTAGGCTGGTGTTGTTATTACCAGCATCAAACCTCGCATAGTAGGAATTGAGATCATTTGCTAAGGAGATGTCACTGTTCAGTTTGAGGGAGGTGCCTTTGTAGTCTGTATGATGCTACAGTATGATGCTACAGTATGATGTTACAGTATGATGTTACAGTATGATGCTACAGTATGATGATACAGTATGATGCTACAGTATGATGTTACACTATGATGTTACAGTATGATGCTGCAGTATGATGTTACAGTATGATGTTACAGTATGATGTTACAGTATGATGTTACAGTATGATACTACAGTGTGAGTGTGGGTGGCTAGACCAACACTAGACCAGCACTAGACCAACATGCTACGGTATGATGTTACGGTATGTTACGGTATGATGCTACAGTATGATGCTACAGTATGATGCTACAGTATGCTGCTACAGTATGATGCTACAGTATGATACTACAGTATGATGCTACAGTATGATACTACAGTATGATGCTACAGTATGATGCTACAGTATGATGTTACAGTATGATGCTACAGTATGATGCTGCTACAGTGAAGAATTTGACATCCTGGCTGGAGTGATGCAAGGGGACACCCTTGCCCCCTTCCTTTTCATCATAGTCCTCGACTATGCGCTCAGGAAGGCCATCAATGGACGGGAGCAGGAACTTGGTCTCACAATAACCGCAAGGAGATCGAGACGACACCCCGCCATAGTCCTAACAGACCTTGACTACGCGGACAACATCAGCCTGCTCTCTGACCACGTGGAGCAGGCACAGGAACTCCTGTGCAGAGTGGAGACGGAGTGCGCCAAGGTTGGCCTTAGGCTAAATGCCAAGAAAACCGAGGTCATAATGTATAACATCCTCCCGGATCATCCACCTCTAAGGACAACAGGAGACTCTGCTCTAAAGGAAGTCGGTGATTTCAAATACCTGGGCTCGTGGGTCAACTCGTCCGAGCAAGACCTTAAAGTGAGGAAGGCGCTTGCGTGGAGGGCTCTGAGCGGCATGACCAGTGTGTGGAAATCCAACCTCCCCCGTCAAATCAAGCTTAACTTCTTTCATGCAACAGTTGAGTCTGTCCTTTTGTATGGCAGTGAATGCTGGACCTTGAAGCCCACCCTGCAGAAGTCCTTGGATGGGTGCTACACCAGAATGATGCGTGTGGTGCTCAACATCAACAGGGATGAGCATGTCACTAATGCAAACTTGTATGGGGGGGTGCTAATGGTGAGCGAGAAAGTGGCAGTCAGGAGAATGAGGCTGGCAGGTCACTGCCAGAGACATCATGAGATGCCAACCAGCAAACTTGTGCTGTGGGAACCAACACATGGGCATCGATCAGGAGGACGTCCCACATTAACCTACGTGGACGTACTCAGGAGAGATGCGGGAACAGAATGCACCGGCGAGCTAGCCAGATGCATGGAGGATCGGGATGACTGGAAGCACCGATGGAGGGCCCGTCCGAGGACGACCTAGATAGATAGACAGTATGATGTTACAGTATGATGTTACAGTATGATGCTATAGTATGATACTAGAGTGTGGGTGGCTACTGGCTAGCTGTCTTTGTATCCTCCTAGCGTAACAATCCCCTGCCTTGTTGTTGTCTCTGTTCAGGTGTAGATCCCTCTCTTCAGATTGACAACAGGACCCAGGCCTCCTCCCAGGCTGCTCTTCCAGGCTCCAAACACAACAAGCCTCGAGCCGCCAACACCCGGGATGAGCGCTTCAGATCTGGTATTCATATTTCTATACTAGGGGTGGTCCAGGTCCTATCTCAAACCTTGCCCTCTTTTCTTGATCCTCCCATCACAGCTGTTGCTTTCCTCGGACAACCTTTGTTTGGCCTTGTTTGTCCAAGGAAAGCAACAGTTGTGATTGGAGGATCAAGAAAAGAGGGTGGACCTTGATATGGATCTATTGACGGCTCTTTTATTGTGTATGCCAGAACTGTACAGCCACTGTACAACCCATGCAACCAATGATGTAATGATTATTAAACCTTTTACCCAGTAACATGTTAATCACAATATGTTATTGAAATTGATGTGCCATGGACATATAGGAATATGTTGTGTAGGTTGTAACATCTCTAATGTAGACTAGTACATCATCCAGTGATTAACCTCTTAAGCCCTAGCCATATTTTCAGAAAATTCGCCTAAAAGTACATACCCAAGTAAATGGATTGCTCCACTTCTACAAGGCCATTTACATGTTCTTGATATTTAGGGACATCTATGGACCTTGGAGAATGTATTCCCAGTGTCAAAAATATTGTGTAAGTTACTATGCTTGAGTAAATTGTAATGAACCAAAGGATAATTTATATTATTATTATCAAAATCCATCTTTGACGGTGAATAACACCATGCTAACTGTAGCTAAGGGGCTACACAACCCGGACTGTATTGAAATGTTAGATTAAACCACTACTAAAGAATATTAAATTAGCCAGACAATAGTTACACAAAATGGCGGACACTCCATTAACTGCGAGGGGACAGTGAAACCGAGTTAAACAATCACTTTAATAGGGATAGAAAGCATACATAGAATATAAACACAGATCTCCTGTTATTACTTTAATATCAATGCCACAATGTCCGAGGTAACGATAGTTCCTATGCTACGGGTACCCGACCGTTGGAGCTCTGAATGGAGTAAGACGGAGTCAGCAGCACAGGGAAAAGCAAGATGGTTGATGGAGACGGTAATTCTCTGCTACTCCAGAGAGCTGTAGACAAACTTGGGTGGTAATCCTGTCGTCGCTGGGGAGGAGGTCTCGTACGGACCGGGTTCCTGTATTCCTAGCGCCCGATGGCAGGATTGATAGCTATTATTCCAAAAAGCCCGATGGCATGGTTGCTAGCTAGTTAGCTCTTATACACTTAGATCCAACCCACATGTCGTCGTCAATAGGTAGGTAAATCCAGAACGCCGCTGGGTTTAGCTATAAGCCTCTCCACGTCACTTCCTTCACACAAGTCACTAGACTGTGCCAATAGTGGCTCGACAATATTAGGTAGTATCTAATTAGCTGTACAGCTCTCTGTCAAGATACGTTGCTGCGTCGCGCTGTTAATGCTGCCAAAACGTCTTCTTCACAACACACTCTATAGCTGGTTACCTGTGGACTGAGCCTGTTCACCCACACAGATCAATGCGCTCTCTCTCACTTGCCCGGGCATGTCTGGGCATGTCCTGAACATGTCTAGAGGGGCGCGCTCGCTGGTGCCTACAGCGTTAAGAATGGGACATATACAAAAGGCGAATGATAAATACTGGTAGGTAAACAGATGACGTGAAAATATATATCTTATATATATAAACAATATATAAGTTATACAAAATAATAAACGCAGACTTTCAGTGTTAATCTGGACCTTCAGAACACTAACATTGACCAAAAGTGAAGAATTGACACTGAACTCATTCAGCACCTTCTTGAGATCAAGTGTACAAAAAATATAAGCAAAATACAAAGGGCATATGATTTACACAGGGTAGGCTTGGGCGGTATGACGGTATTACGGTATACCAGGGTATTTCGAGATCCCGCCGGTATGATTCTCAATACCGTGACGTCACAGACTGCTATTACACTGACACTGAGTTGATTGTAGTGCACAGCACACGCCAGCAGAGGGTTACGTGGCTATCGTTCTGGGACTGGGAGCTAACGTTATAGTAGTACCTGGATGGTGCAGGGTAACTGGCTACCGTTCCGGGAGCTCACGTTGATATCTGTATGGTGCGGGGTAACTAGCTACCGTCCCGGGAGCTAACGTTGATACCTGGATGGTGCTAACTAACTAGCTACCGTCCCGGGAGCTCACGTTGATACCTGGATGGTGCTAACTAACTAGCTACCGTCCCGGGAGCTCACGTTGATACCTGGATGGTGCTAACTAACTAGCTACCGTCCCGGGAGCTCACGCTGATACCTGGATGGTGCTAACTAACTAGCTACCGTCCCGGGAGCTCACGTTGATACCTGGATGGTGCTAACTAAGTAGCTACCGTCCCGGGAGCTCACGTTGATACCTACTAACTGGCTACCGTTCTGTGATTTGTTTACTTCGAGGTTGAAGAACGGCCCTAATCTCAACGTGTTTCAATATAAGCGTTATGTATGGTGATAACGAGTATATTGTTGATGAAAATGAAAGTCATACCGTATACTGGGGTATTATGTCAGCAAGTATGATGGTATGAAAAAAATGATACCGCCCAAGCCTATTACAGGGTTTCTTGTAGATACAGTACTGAATTTTGCCATCTGGACACATTTGAAATATTAATATAGAATATAGAATATCAGGCCTATAAATGACCTTATTATGGCCAAGTCATACATCTATGGATCGGGCCAACTCTCCTCTTTCCAATGGCAGAGTTAAATCTGGATTTAGTAACACCAGGCGCCCGTTACAGGGCCGCCAAGACCGTGAATGAAATCTACTGTAAGTACAGTTACTTTTGTATAATGGCCATAGCTCTGCCATTTTCGACCGGATTGCGACACGTTTTTTTCGAGACGTTCACAGAAAGGTAAAGAAACAATCCATTGTATTTTATGGCAATAATGTTCAGGTTTGTTTGACCCGTGAGATATAATCACGAAAATGTTTCACGTCAGCCGGCTGCAGCTTTGACAGCGGCTGGTGTGAGCTAGGTAGTGTAGTTTTATGACATTTCCCTGGGTCTCCGCTTTCTTAGGACTACGACGATTTCATGATGGCGTAATTTCCTTGCATCTAAATCATCCGGTTTCTGATGCAATGCGCAGAGATTTTTATAAGCTCATATTTCGCTAATAACACTTGAAATCATTGGTAAACAAACGTACTGTAGTGCTGAAAATAATACTGAAAAATAATTTTGACTGCTGTTTTGATAGGGTTAGGGTCTTTACTCTTGGCTACATTTGAAAAAGAAACACAACATTACTTAATACGGACTGTATTGATCCATTTATGACGTGAAATAAATCTCGGCCCGGTAACAATCGGGCTTAAGCGGTTATTATTAACCCTTTCAGTCCTTAGTATATATTATGTGTTTTAGATTCCTGGTGCCTGGTTTAGATGTTGCATAGTATGATAATCTCTCTCTCTCTCTCTCTCTCTCTCTCTCTCTCTCTCTCTCTCTCTCTCTCTCTCTCTCTCTCTCTCTCTCTCTCTCTCTCTCTCTCTCTCTCTCTCTCTCTCTCTCTCTCTCTCTCACACACACATACTCACCTTGTGAACTAGGGCTGGGCGATATAACGATAACGATAAATATCGCGATATATTTTAATAATCGATATAGAATATCGAAATTTTAAAAAAAATCGTTTTTTTTTTTTTTTTTTTTTTTTTTTACCTTCAACAGGGCAGTTTTAAAACCAGAGACAGTGGACAGACTTGTCTTTCTTGCCTGCAACTTAAAGTAATGGCTTTGCTTGTCCAAATGACAATACTGACCAAATTCAGTTTTCTTTTTCTCTTGTCCATTTATTTTGTTTGCTTTCTAATTTAAAATACATTTTGAAACCGTCTGTACACAGTAGGCTATGTGTGCTAGCAGAACTAGACTCCAGTCACGAGTCACAGTGCACATGTGCGGTGGTTTGTCCACCAAAAAAGCGCCAAAAGATCGAAAATAAACTAGCAGAGCCAGAACTGTTCAACTCCACAGCCAGCAGAGAAGCCGGTTTACTTTAGCTTTTAAACCAGCTGCAGCCTGAGAACTGGAGTGTGAGGGGATGTAACACTAAAGATGGCGGCAATGACAAAGAATTGCTGCAAAATAAACATACATCTGTTGTTAAATTTTTTTTTTTTTTTTTTTTTTTTTATACTTATAACAATTCGATAATTATCGATATCGAGAAATAAAATAAAATTATCATATCGTTATCGCGATATGATTTTTTTCCATATCGCCCAGCCCTATTGTGAACTCTCTTTTGCTTTTGCTCTGCTAATGTCCTCTACTCTCTCTCCCTCTTTCTCTCCCATTTTCCCTCCTCTCCCATTCTGTCTGTCTCTCTGTCTCTCTCTCTCTCTCTCTCTCTCTCTCTCTCTCTCTCTCTCTCTCTCTCTCTCTCTCTCTCTCTCTCTCTCTCTCTCTCTCTCTCTCTCTCTCTCTGTAAATGTGTTGGGTCAGATTTGCACACAGAAGCCGTCCAAGCAGCCTTGGCCAAGTACAAAGAGAGGAAGATGCCCATGCCGTCCAAGAGACGATCTGTGCTCGTTCAGTCCTCTGTAGAGGCATGCACCCCACCAGGTTAGTCCTCTGTAGAGACATGCACCCCACCAGGTTAGTCCTCTGTAGATACATGCACCCCACCAGGTTAGTCCTCTGTAGAGACATGCACCCCACCAGGTTAGTCCTCTGTAGAGGCATGCACCCCACCAGGTTAGTCCTATGTAGAGACATGCACCCCACCAGGTTAGTCCTCTGTAGAGACATGCACCCCACCAGGTTAGTCCACTAGTTAGTCAACTAGTTAGTCATCTGTAGAGACATGCACCCCACCATGTTAGTCCACCAGGTTAATCCTCTGTAGAAACATGCACCCCACCAGGTTAGTCCACTAGTTAGTCCTCTGTAGAGGCATGCACCCCACCAGGTTAGTCCACTAGTTAGTCCTCTGTAGAGGCATGCACCCCACCAGGTTAGTCCTCTGTAGAGACATGCACCACACCAGGTTAGTCCACTAGTTAGTCCACTAGTTAGTCCTCTGTAGAGACATGCACCCCACCAGGTTAGTCCACTAGTTAGTCCTCTGTAGAGGCATGCACCCCACCAGGTTAGTCCACTAGTTAGTCCTCTGTAGAGACATGCACCCCACCAGGTTAGTCCACTAGTTAGTCCTCTGTAGAGACATGCACCCCACCAGGTTAGTCCACTAGTTAGTCATCTGTAGAGACATGCACCCCACCAGGTTAGTCCACTAGTTAGTCATCTGTAGAGACATGCACCCCACCAGGTTAGTCCACTAGTTAGTCCTCTGTAGAGGCATGCACCCCACCAGGTTAGTCCACTAGTTAGTCCTCTGTAGAGACATGCACCCCACCAGGTTAGTCAACTAGTTAGTCCACTAGTTAGTCCTCTGTAGATACATGCACCCCACCAGGTTAGTCCACTAGTTAGTCCTATGTAGAGGCATGCACCCCACCAGGTTAGTCCACTAGTTAGTCATCTGTAGATACATGCACCCCACCAGGTTAGTCCACTAGTTAGTCCTATGTAGAGGCATGTACCCCACCAGGTTAGTCCACTAGTTAGTCCTATGTAGAGGCATGCACCCCACCAGGTTAGTCCACTAGTTAGTCCACTAGTTAGTCCTCTGTAGAGACATGCACCCCACCAGGTTAGTCCACTAGTTAGTCATATGTAGAGGCATGCACCCCACCAGGTTAGTCCTCTGTAGAGACATGCACCCCACCAGGTTAGTCCACTAGTTAGTCCACTAGTTAGTCCTCTGTAGAGGCATGCACCCCACCAGGTTAGTCCACTAGTTAGTCCTCTGTAGAGACATGCACCCCACCAGGTTAGTCCACTAGTTAGTCATCTGTAGAGGCATGCACCCCATCAGGTTAGTCAACTAGTTAGTCCACTAGTTAGTCCTCTGTAGAGACATGCACCCCACCAGGTTAGTCCACTAGTTAGTCCTCTGTAGAGACATGCACCCCACCAGGTTAGTCCACTAGTTAGTCCACTAGTTAGTCCTCTGTAGAGACATGCACCCCACCAGGTTAGTCCACTAGTTAGTCCTCTGTAGAGACATGCACCCCACCAGGTTAGTCCACTAGTTAGTCCACTAGTTAGTCCTCTGTAGAGACATGCACCCCACCAGGTTAGTCCACTAGTTAGTCCTCTGTAGAGGCATGCACCCCACCAGGTTAGTCCACTAGTTAGTCCTCTGTAGAGGCATGCACCCCATCAGGTTAGTCCACTAGTTAGTCCTCTGTAGAGACATGCACCCCACCAGGTTAGTCCTCTGTAGAGGCATGCACCCCACCAGGTTAGTCCACTAGTTAGTCCACTAGTTAGTCCTCTGTAGAGACATGCACCCCACCAGGTTAGTCCACTAGTTAGTCCTCTGTAGAGACATGCACCCCACCAGGTTAGTCCACTAGTTAGTCCACTAGTTAGTCCTCTGTAGAGACATGCACCCCACCAGATTAGTCCACTAGTTAGTCCTCTGTAGGGGCATGCACCCCACCAGGTTAGTCAACTAGTTAGTCCTCTGTAGAGACATGCACCCCACCAGGTTAGTCCACTAGTTAGTCCTCTGTAGAGACATGCACCACACCAGGTTAGTCCACTAGTTAGTCCTCTGTAGAGACATGCACCCCACCAGGTTAGTCCACTAGTTAGTCCTCTGTAGAGGCATGCACCCCACCAGGTTAGTCCACTAGTTAGTCCTCTGTAGTGGCATGCACCCCACCAGGTTAGTCCACTAGTTAGTCCACTAGTTAGTCCTCTGTAGAGACATGTACCCCACCAGGTTAGTCCACTAGTTAGTCCTCTGTAGAGACATGCACCCCACCAGGTTAGTCCACTAGTTAGTCCACTAGTTAGTCCTCTGTAGAGACATGCACCCCACCAGGTTAGTCCACTAGTTAGTCCTCTGTAGAGGCATGCACCCCACCAAGTTAGTCCACTAGCTAGTCCTCTGTAGAGGCATGCACCCCACCAGGTTAGTCCACTAGTTAGTCCACTAGTTAGTCCTCTGTAGATGCATGCACCCCACCAGGTTAGTCCTCTGTAGAGACATGCACCCCACCAGGTTAGTCCTCTGTAGAGACATGCACCCCACCAGGTTAGTCCTCTGTAGAGGCATGCACCCCACCAGGTTAGTCCACTAGTTAGTCTTCTGTAGATGCATGCACCCCACCAGGTTAGTCCACTAGTTAGTCCTCTGTAGAGACATGCACCCCACCAGGTTAGTCTACTAGTTAGTCCTCTGTAGAGACATGCACCCCACCAGGTTAGTCAACTAGTTAGTCCTCTGTAGAGACATGCACCCCACCATGTTAGTCCACTAGTTAGTCCTCTGTAGAGACATGCACCCCACCAGGTTAGTCCACTAGTTAGTCCTCTGTAGAGACATGCACCCCACCAGGTTAGTCCTCTGTAGAGACATGCACCCCACCAGGTTAGTCCACTAGTTAGTCCTCTGTAGTGGCATGCACCCCACCAGGTTAGTCCACTAGTTAGTCCACTAGTTAGTCCTCTGTAGAGACATGCACCCCACCAGGTTAGTCCACTAGTTAGTCCTCTGTAGAGACATGCACCCCACCAGGTTAGTCCACTAGTTAGTCCACTAGTTAGTCCTCTGTAGAGACATGCACCCCACCAGGTTAGTCCACTAGTTAGTCCTCTGTAGAGACATGCACCCCACCAGGTTAGTCCACTAGTTAGTCCACTAGTTAGTCCTCTGTAGAGACATGCACCCCACCAGGTTAGTCCACTAGTTAGTCCTCTGTAGAGGCATGCACCCCACCAGGTTAGTCCACTAGTTAGTCCTCTGTAGAGACATGCACCCCACCAGGTTAGTCCACTAGTTAGTCCTCTGTAGAGACATGCACCCCACCAGGTTAGTCCACTAGTTAGTCCTCTGTAGAGGCATGCACCCCACCAAGTTAGTCCACTAGCTAGTCCTCTGTAGAGGCATGCACCCCACCAGGTTAGTCCACTAGTTAGTCCACTAGTTAGTCCTCTGTAGATGCATGCACCCCACCAGGTTAGTCCTCTGTAGAGACATGCACCCCACCAGGTTAGTCCTCTGTAGAGACATGCACCCCACCAGGTTAGTCCACTAGTTAGTCTTCTGTAGAGGCATGCACCCCACCAGGTTAGTCCACTAGTTAGTCCTCTGTAGAGACATGCACCCCACCAGGTTAGTCTACTAGTTAGTCCTCTGTAGAGGCATGCACCCCACCAGGTTAGTCAACTAGTTAGTCCTCTGTAGAGACATGCACCCCACCATGTTAGTCCACTAGTTAGCCCTCTGTAGAGACATGCACCCCACCAGGTTAGTCCACTAGTTAGTCCTCTGTAGAGACATGCACCCCACCAGGTTAGTCCTCTGTAGAGACATGCACCCCACCAGGTTAGTCCACTAGTTATTCCTCTGTAGAGGCATGCACCCCACCAGGTTAGTCCACTAGTTAGTCCACTAGTTAGTCCTCTGTAGATACATGCACCCCACCAGGTTAGTCCACTAGTTAGTCCTCTGTAGAGACATGCACCCCACCAGGTTAGTCCACTAGTTAGTCCACTAGTTAGTCCTCTGTAGATACATGCACCCCACCAGGTTAGTCCACTAGTTAGTCCTCCGTAGAGGCATGCACCCCACCACGTTAGTCCACTAGTTAGTCGTCTGTAGAGGCATGCACCCCACCAGGTTAGTCCACTAGTTAGTCCTCTGTAGAGACATGCACCCCACCAGGTTAGTCCACTAGTTAGTCCTCTGTAGAGACATGCACCCCACCAGGTTAGTCCTCTGTAGAGACATGCACCCCACCAGGTTAGTCCACTAGTTATTCCTCTGTAGAGGCATGCACCCCACCAGGTTAGTCCACTAGTTAGTCCACTAGTTAGTCCTCTGTAGAGACATGCACCCCACCAGGTTAGTCCACTAGTTAGTCCTCTGTAGAGGCATGCACCCCACCAGGTTAGTCCACTAGCTAGTCCTCTGTAGAGGCATGCACCCCACCAGGTTAGTCCACTAGTTAGTCCACTAGTTAGTCCTCTGTAGATACATTCACCCCACCAGGTTAGTCCACTAGATAGTCCTCTGTAGAGGCATGCACCCCACCAGGTTAGTCCACCAGGTTAGTCCACTAGTTAGTCCTCTGTAGAGACATGCACCCCACCAGGTTAGTCCACTAGTTAGTCCTCTGTAGAGGCATGTACCCCACCAGGTTAGTCCACTAGCTAGTCCTCTGTAGAGGCATGCACCCCACCAGGTTAGTCCACTAGTTAGTCCTCTGTAGAGGCATGCACCCCACCAGGTTAGTCCACTAGTTAGTCTTCTGTAGAGGCATGCACCCCACCAGGTTAGTCCACTAGTTAGTCCACTAGTTAGTCCTCTGTAGAGACATGCACCCCACCAGGTTAGTCCACTAGTTAGTCCACTAGTTAGTCCTCTGTAGATACATGCACCCCACCAGGTTAGTCCACTAGTTAGTCCTCCGTAGAGGCATGCACCCCACCACGTTAGTCCACTAGTTAGTCGTCTGTAGAGGCATGCACCCCACCAGGTTAGTCCACTAGTTAGTCCTCTGTAGAGACATGCACCCCACCAGGTTAGTCCACTAGTTAGTCCTCTGTAGAGACATGCACCCCACCAGGTTAGTCCTCTGTAGAGACATGCACCCCACCAGGTTAGTCCACTAGTTATTCCTCTGTAGAGGCATGCACCCCACCAGGTTAGTCCACTAGTTAGTCCACTAGTTAGTCCTCTGTAGAGACATGCACCCCACCAGGTTAGTCCACTAGTTAGTCCTCTGTAGAGGCATGCACCCCACCAGGTTAGTCCACTAGCTAGTCCTCTGTAGAGGCATGCACCCCACCAGGTTAGTCCACTAGTTAGTCCACTAGTTAGTCCTCTGTAGATACATTCACCCCACCAGGTTAGTCCACTAGATAGTCCTCTGTAGAGGCATGCACCCCACCAGGTTAGTCCACCAGGTTAGTCCACTAGTTAGTCCTCTGTAGAGACATGCACCCCACCAGGTTAGTCCACTAGTTAGTCCTCTGTAGAGGCATGTACCCCACCAGGTTAGTCCACTAGCTAGTCCTCTGTAGAGGCATGCACCCCACCAGGTTAGTCCACTAGTTAGTCCTCTGTAGAGGCATGCACCCCACCAGGTTAGTCCACTAGTTAGTCTTCTGTAGAGGCATGCACCCCACCAGGTTAGTCCACTAGTTAGTCCTCTGTAGAGGCATGCATCCCACCAGGTTAGTCCACTAGTTAGTCTTCTGTAGAGGCATGCACCCCACCAGGTTAGTCAACTAGTTAGTCCTCTGTAGAGGCATGCACCCCACCAGGTTAGTCCACTAGTTAGTCCTCTGTAGAGGCATGCACCCCACCAGGTTAGTCCACTAGTTAGTCCACTAGTTAGTCCTCTGTAGAGGCATGCACCCCACCAGGTCAGTCCACTAGTTAGTCCACTAGTTAGTCCTCTGTAGAGGCATGCACCCCACCAGGTCAGTCCACTAGTTAGTCCACTAGTTAGTCCTCTGTAGAGGCATGCACCCCACCAGGTTAGTCCACTAGTTAGTCCTCTGTAGAGGCATGCACCCCACCAGGTTAGTCTACTAGTTAGTCCTCTGTAGAGGCATGCACCCCACCAGGTCAGTCCACTAGTTAGTCCTCTGTAGATACATGCAACCCACCAGGTTAGTCCACTAGTTAGTCCTCTGTAGAGGCATGCACCCCACCAGGTTAGTCAACTAGTTAGTCCTCTGTAGATACATGCACCCCACCAGGTTAGTCCACTAGTTAGTCCTCTGTAGAGGCATGCACCCCACCAGGTTAGTCCACTAGTTAGTCCACTAGTTAGTCCTCTGTAGAGACATGCACCCCACCAGGTTAGTCCACTAGTTATTCATCTGTAGAGGCATGCACCCCACCAGGTTAGTCCACTAGCTAGTCCTCTGTAGAGGCATGCACCCCACCAGGTTAGTCCACTAGTTAGTCCACTAGTTAGTCCTCTGTAGATACATTCACCCCACCAGGTTAGTCCACTAGATAGTCCTCTGTAGAGGCATGCACCCCACCAGGTTAGTCCACCAGGTTAGTCCACTAGTTAGTCCTCTGTAGAGACATGCACCCCACCAGGTTAGTCCACTAGTTAGTCCTCTGTAGAGGCATGCACCCCACCAGGTTAGTCCACTAGCTAGTCCTCTGTAGAGGCATGCACCCCACCAGGTTAGTCCACTAGTTAGTCCTCTGTAGAGGCATGCACCCCACCAGGTTAGTCCACTAGTTAGTCCTCTGTAGAGGCATGCACCCCACCAGGTTAGTCCACTAGTTAGTCCACTAGTTAGTCCTCTGTAGAGGCATGCACCCCACCATGTTAGTCCACTAGTTAGTCCTCTGTAGAGGCATGCACCCCACCAGGTTAGTCCACTAGTTAGTCTTCTTTAGAGGCATGCACCCCACCAGGTTAGTCAACTAGTTAGTCCTCTGTAGAGACATGCACCCCACCAGGTTAGTCCACTAGTTAGTCATCTGTAGAGGCATGTACCCCACCAGGTTAGTCCACTAGTTAGTCCACTAGTTAGTCATCTGTAGATACATGCACCCCACCAGGTTAGTCCACTAGTTAGTCCTCTGTAGAGGCATGCACCCCACCAGGTTAGTCAACTAGTTAGTCCTCTGTAGAGACATGCACCCCACCAGGTTAGTCCACTAGTTAGTCCTCTGTAGAGGCATGCACCCCACCAGGTTAGTCCACTAGTTAGTTCTCTGTAGAGGCATGCACCCCACCAGCTTAGTCCACTAGTTAGTCCTCTGTAGAGGCATGCACCCCACCAGGTTAGTCCACTAGTTAGTCCTCTGTAGAGGCATGCGCCCCACCAGGTTAGTCCACTAGTTAGTCCACTAGTTAGTCCTCTGTAGAGACATGCACCCCATCAGGTTAGTCCACTAGTTAGTCCTCTGTAGAGACATGCACCCCACCAGGTTAGTCCACTAGTTAGTCCTCTGTAGAGGCATGCATCCCACCAGGTTAGTCCACTAGTTAGTCCTCTGTAGAGGCATGCACCCCACCAGGTTAGTCCACTAGTTAGTCCACTAGTTAGTCCTATGTAGATACATGCACCCCACCAGGTTAGTCCACTAGTTAGTCCTCTGTAGAGGCATGCACCCCACCAGGTTAGTCCACTAGTTAGTCCACTAGTTAGTCATCTGTAGATACATGCACCCCACCATGTTAGTCCACTAGTTAGTCCTCTGTAGAGACATGCACCCCACCAGGTTAGTCCACTAGTTAGTCCTCTGTAGAGACATGCACCCCACCAGGTTAGTCCACTACTTAGTCCTCTGTAGAGGCATGCACCCCACCAGGTTAGTCCACTAGTTAGTCCTCTGTAGAGGCATGCACCCCACCAGGTTATTCCACTAGTTAGTCCTCTGTAGAGGCATGCACCCCACCAGGTTAGTCCACTAGTTAGTCCTCTGTAGAGACATGCACCCCACCATGTTAGTCCACTAGTTAGTCCTCTGTAGAGACATGCACCCCACTAGGTTATTCCCACAATACACCTGGGCTAAAGGGGATTCTGGGTACACTTGTACATAAAAAAAACAAAAAATAACTCATACACACAGGTGTAGGTGCACACACACACACACACACACACACACACACACACACACACACACACACACACACACACAGGCCAAGATTTGGCACATTGAAAAACATGAAAATGCTCACCACACACACACACACACACACACACACACACACACACACACACACACACTGCTCTATCTGGTTTGTTTCTACACAGACTGTATTGTTTACATGCGCTCCAGTGAGCATGGATGTGTAGGGTCCTGAGCAGGGGTGGGCAATTATTTTTCCCGGGGGGCCGAATGAGCAACTGAAAATATGTTGGAGGGCCGGGCCAAAATTCCAAACTCAATTATGCATAATATACATTTTATTTCTATATAAAAAGCAGTAAATGGCATTGTTTTGACCCCTGGTAATAGTGTATGTTATTATTTGGCAATTAAAAGGTGAGGTTAGCTTTCAAAAATATCATTTATTCAAATAGAATTTATTTCCAAAATGATAAACAAAATGTGAAACATTAATAACAAAGGACAAGGATGTATGAACAAGTGCTATACAAATAAAGTTATTATTTTGAGTTTCATATACTATTGAAACAAGGATTTTCTTAGCTTTCTAAAGACATCACATCATCTTATAGCCAAAATAAACAAGACATGTCACTGAACTGTGTAAAGAAAAGTGTCCCAGTTGTGTAGCCTTTTTTACTTTACATGCCTATATTAAACATTTAATGTTTTCAGAACTGTGCAAAAAAAAGAAAAAAAAATATCAAGTGTCTCATTTCACTTGTTATATTTCCACATTTTAGTGTTCTTCAGTTCTTTTTTTTCATTCAGTGTGAGAAATCCAGTCTCTGTTGAGCTTTAACAAGTCCATCAAAGTCAGGTTGCATGTCTGAGATGGAGATGCGAAGCACAGCTGCCAGATGTTCATCAGTGAGAGAGGATCTGTACCTGGACTTGGTAAACGTCATGACTGAGAATGTCTGTTCACATATGTAGGTGGATCCAAAGAGAACCAACATCTTCTGAGCATGTCTCCTCATGTTTGGAAAGTTCTCCTCCTTGAGAGCAGAGTAGAACTCTAGCAGTGATGCTGACTTAAAGTGCTCTTTCAGTAGTGAATCAGACTGCAGGTCAATGAGTTCAAGCTGAACATCAGTGGGTGCACTATCAACACTGCAGGTAAAGGGAGAGGAAACCAGCTGCATTTCATCCTCAACCTTTTTGAAATCTTGAAAACGCCTTGAAAATTCATCATGCAGTGCTCCTAACATGGATGAGTACCTGTGCCGGTGATCAGCTGATGGTTTGACTTCTTTCAGGGTTTTCATGTGTTCGAGATTGTTGCTGCCTAGTTGCCTTGAAATTAATTGCAAATAAAAAAAATGTAATCTACCTACCTCAGTTGTGAAAAAAAACTACACTTTCGACAGTTTTCGGCTTGTCATTGCCCCGACTGCTTTGTTGTTGAATCAAGTCAAATCCTAGGTAAGCGTATATTGTGCGTGTGAACGTTGACATGAAAAGAAAAAATGTAAAAAATAAAATAAAATAAAAATTTGATTATTTTAATTTTTTTTTTTTAATTTTTTTTATTATCATGTAATCTTTCGCGGGCCGGTCAGAATCATCCCGCGCGCCGTATCCGGCCCGCGGGCCGTACAATGCCCAGGTCTGGTCCTGAGGGTGTGCCCAGCAGCAGGGTGGCCTTTACAAGCATTATTTGCTGGAGAGAGATGTGTAGTTGGATGAATGTGTCCATTCTTCCTCTGCGGTCCAGAAGACAGGCTGTTCCTACTGTTCCTGCTGTTCCCAGGCCCCCCTCCTCCCACACGAGCTACAGAAAACAGGCTGTTCCTGCTGTTCCCAGGCCCCCCCTCCTCCCACACGAGCTACAGAAAACAGGCTGTTCCTGCTGTTCCCAGGCCCCCCCCTCCTCCCACACAAGCTATTTTTTATTTGACAGGACATGCTTTTTGTGTCGCCCATAATGTATTTTTTTTAAATTTTTTATTATCTTTTCCCCCCTGGTGGCGCCACCCAGCCGCCACCCATAATGTATTGTATAATCATCCAGTAAGATATACATTTGTGATGTACAGTGTCACAATTCTTATGTATCACAGTATGCATTTGTAATAATATCGCTATCATGGTTAAGTATTGTGATAGTAACGTAGTAATAGGTATCAGGTCATTCCCACCCATAATTCACTGAAAATCTAGCCTCTGAAACACTTCTCTGGTCCCTAGTCCCCCATGTGTTATCAGTCCCATGCGTTGTGCTGAGCATAGGCGGCGGATAATGAAGGCTAGGGTAGGCTAAGCCTACCCAAATGTTATGTTGGGAATTTTTTAACTTATATATGTGAGCAGCATTATAGAGGCTACGCTACTGTATTGTGTGTGTGTGTTGTCGCTGCTGCCCCCTGGTGACAATCTGGTGATTATGGGTAGGCTCAGGTTAAATAATGTAGCCAATCACATCCTGATCCTGCTGCAAAGCATAATTTATATTTATGTAAAGTAAACATCTGCATTCCGAATTTCCGCCCTCCAATCGCTTTGTAGCAAACACCAGCTCGCTATTTTGAGCAAAATTTCTAAAAGCAAAATGGATATACGGTCTTTTTCCAAGGCAAAATATAAACAAAGTAATTCAGAAGCTGCCAGCACCAGCACCAGCTGCCCCTGGGCATAACACCGGATCACCTGAGGCTATTGTATGTTGCTTTATCTTGGCAAACAAGGGTGTGCTCTACGAGGGCATGATGAGAGTCAGAGTTCATCAAATCGTGGACACTTTTTAGAGCTACTGTACTGTATGTACATTTACATTTAGTCATTTAGCTGACGCTTTTATCCAAAGCGACTTACAAGTTTTGTACAACAAGACAGCAGGAAGGGTACAACTCTATCAGCTGAGTAACAATGTTCATCAAAGTGTTGAGTGCTATAGTGTAGGTTAGTATATTAGGACAGGTGCATGACAGTAAGGTTAGTTAGGGTTAGATGTATGTACATTGTTTTCAAAGCATGATGAGATCCAAATTACGAAAAACTTTTCCTTCATTGCCCGTCGGCACCGCAACTTGTGAACGGTCTTTCTCAGCAATGAGGCGCATCCGAAACTGGCTAAGAACAACTATATGCGCCAGGAGAGACAGTCAACTCTGAGTCTGCTTCACATTGAAAGTGATCTCACAGACAAACTTAAGCAGAAAAGATCATTGATGCCAAGACGAAACCTTGCATATTGCTGCATTAAATTAAGGTAAGAATGGTTAATCATATTGGATGCCTTAATTTGAACATTTAATTTGCACTATATATTAAATGAGTGGGGCTTGCTGTAGTAGCCTAGTGGGTGTGTGTATTGTATGAATTCAGAACCATCGACAGCACCGATTTCAGGTGCACGCAGCGTGCGCAAGCAAACAAGGAAAATGTTTGCACGCTCGTGCGACTCCCAACTATAGCCTCCCCTAATGTTCGGCTCACCCGCCACCTATGGTGCTAATGGTGTTAGAATAGCATCACTGTCCCATGTGTTGTGCTGAGTGTTGAATGGTGTTAGAATAGTATCACTGTCCCATGTGTTGTGCTGAGTGTTGAATGAATAGCATCACTGTACCATGTGTTGTGCTGAGTGTTGAATAGTATCACTGTCCCATGTGTTGTGCTGAGTGTTGTGCTGAGTGTTGAATAGTATCACTGTCCCATGTGTTGTGCTGAGTGTTGTGCTGAGTGTTGAATAGCATCACTGTCCCATGTGTTGTGCTGAGTGTTGTGCTGAGTGTTGAATAGTATCACTGTCCCATGTGTTGTGCTGAGTGTTGTGCTGAGTGTTGAATAGCATCACTGTCCCATGTGTTGTGCTGAGTGTTGAATGGTGTTAGAATAGTATCACTGTCCCATGTGTTGTGCTGAGTGTTGAATGGTGTTAGAATAGTATCACTGTCCCATGTGTTGTGCTGAGTGTTGAATGGTGTTAGAATAGTATCACTGTCCCATGTGTTGTGCTGAGTGTTGAATGGTGTTAGAATAGTATCACTGTCCCATGTGTTGTGCTGAGTGTTGAATGGTGTTAGAATAGTATCACTGTCCCATGCTAAAGGGACCTCAGATCCCCATGTCCTGGGTAACAGAGCCAGGCCACAGTGGTGGAGCGTTAACTGGATTAGGAGCTCCGAGGTTGGGGTTCACACCAGGAGAAAGGGGGCATCTCCACGGGTGTTTTGAGGTTCTCTGTGTGCCCCGCTAATACCATTGTGTTTCACATCGCTAGGACACACAGAGATGGATGGCAGACACATCGTACACATACCATGATAATCTTGGGATCTGCTAATCTGTCTACTCTAGTGGCAGCTGCTAGTGCTAACATAAACACACACACACACACACACACACACATACACATGGACATAATACACAACCATGCACACAAAATCACACAAATAATCCTGTTTAATAACTATAGAGGCTGTTCCTGCTGAAAGTTTTAAAACCATGTGACTCATTTGTGTCGTGCTTCCTCACTGATGTGGTCTATTTACTGTATCAAAGCTCTCTGGAAATTTTTTCACTCTGCCTCATGGATTATTTAATTTTTTAAATATATCTTTCCCATTTCCTCACATTTTCATCCCATATTTTTTCTTTATTATTATTATTATTTTTTTTTAGATCTGAAGGTCTGAAATAGGTCTGAACAAGTTGCTTTGACAGAAAAGTTGATCAACATGAGAACTCAATGTTCTCATGTTGATGTCACAATGCCTCAACGTGTTGATGTCACAATACCTTGTGCTATAGGGATGGCTAGGCGCTACGTCATCATATTCCAAAACGCCAATTCCGTGTCCTGTTGCTTCCAGATGGGATATTCAAAGGCAGTAAAATGGTACATTTCACAGACTTTGAGAAGTCAGCGAAGTAGGATGTCACAGTAAAAAGGGTGACCGGTTCCTGGGCTGTAGCCATTGCTGTTTACATTGGCCGCATTAGACTAAACATGTTAGTGTGTTACTTTAACTTAAAATATTTCTGACTGAAAACAAGCTAACCTAGCTTGCTGATGTTGGGAAATGTAGTCCATTTGTTAAAAAAGTGTAGGACTTCCTCATTTCAGCCTAAAATTAATACACGATTATCAGAATCAGTAGCAGTTACTGTATATTTATATGCATCATATTCAGAAAGAGTTACTGTAGGAAGAACAGTATTCCTTCAGGCATATTTGCACAATTTGTTAAATTGAAGGCATTTTGAATATCACCTCTTCTGAGGGAACTGTTGCGCATACGGTCAGTGCTTCAATGTGGTTGTCAGTGGGTGGCTACTGTCCATTGAAAGTCATAGGATTCTAGAATTACAAGATAGAATTTTGAGAAAACATTTTCAAAGATGAAAGAGAAGCTTTTGTACAATTCAGATATCAAATAACTGATTCTTTGTAGAGCATAAAGTTCAAGAACAAGACTTCTGCTCTGTTGGATCACTATTAACATGGCAGTCCATCTTTGTTTCCTTTGCACCAGGACATGAGCTGAGTGCATAATAAGACTCAACAGTACTGCCTCCGCTTATAGATTCTCTCTCTATCTCTCTCTCTCTCTCTCTCTCTCTCTCTCTCTCTCTCTCTCTCTCTCTCTCTCTCTCTCTCTCTCTCTCTCTCTCTCTCTCTCTCTCTCTCTCTCTCTCTCTCTCTCTCTCTCTCTCTCTCTCTCTCTCTCTCTCTCTCTCTCTCTCTCTCTCTCTCTCTCTCTCTCTCTCTCTCTCTCTCTCTCTCTCTCTATTTTCCTTCCTCTCTGGTTTCTGTTTTTTTATTGTTTCTAATTCTCCGTCTATTTTCCTTCCTCTCTGGTTTCCATTTTTTTATTGTTTCTAATTCTCCTCCGCTTATAGATTCTCTCTCTCTCTCTCTCTATCTCTATCTCTATCTCTATCTATATCTCTATCTCTATCTCTATCTCTATCTCTATCTCTCTATCTCTCTATCTCTCTATCTCTCTATCTCTCTATCTCTCTATCTCTCTATCTCTCTCTCTCTCTCTCTCTCTCTCTCTCTCTCTCTCTCTCTATTTTCCTTCCTCTCTGGTTTCCGTTTTTGTATTGTTTCTAATTCTCCGTCTCTCCCCCTCTCTTTTTTTTCTCTCCCTCTCTCTTCCCCCTTCGTCAGCCCGTGCGTCAATCAATCAATCAATCAATTAAAACTGAGATACAGAGCGTGTGGGGAGACAGAGGAATAACAAACAGCATCATAATGTGTGATAACCCTGCATGCTCTCCGCTCAGAGAGACGTTACAATCAAACCTTCCTCTCCGCTTGGCCACGGGCCGCCCAAGGAAAATATAAAAGAAGGAAGGGTCATCACGTCAGAACACCAGCGTTCTATACCAAGAAAACTATAAAAGAAGGAAGGGTCATCACGTCAGAACACCAGCATTCTATACCAAGAAAACTATAAAAGAAGGAAGGGTCATCACGTCAGAACACCAGCATTCTATACCAAGAAAACTATAAAAGAAGGAAGGGTCATCACGTCAGAACACCAGCATTCTATACCAAGAAAACTATAAAATAAGGAAGGGTCATCATGTCAGAATACCAGCATTCTATGCTCTGCTTGATGCCAGACTTTGGTGCTAGTTCTATTGAAGCCAGTATTAAAATTCAAAATATACCATCTGAGGAAAATATATTGTGGTATAATATCTAATGTTCTCATGTAAATATATTCCCCTCCCCTGTATCCCCTTACCTATGCCCCCCCTCTCTGTGGAATACATTCCCCTCCCCTTTCTCCCCAAACCTGTACCCCCCCTCCCATTTGACCTATCAAATGGGACCACACACCCCCCCTGGTTGAACTATAAAGGGCTCCTCCCGACCACAATCGAGGTCTTCTCACCTGGGTCATTTCAGCTGATCACCTGGGGGAAGCCCTCAGCCATTCTCTCTATGTAATCTATCTGTTTGGTTAATAAACTTTGTTATTATCCAAACCTTGGTTGACTGAGAACATTCTTCATCAGGATATCCACAAATATCCCACAATTGGCGTCTACGAACTTGTGACGGACTCTTGCGTCCTACCGGCGTGCTGTATTGTTTCAGCTATACAGAGAAAAGTGAGTATACAGATGTGGGACTGGAAAACGAGGCGTCTACCGCCGGTAGCAAGCTAGATGACGCTAGATGACGTCTTTTTAAGCTGCTCTGCCTGGTTCAACCAGTAGGGGGAGTCGAGTTACACGGTGGAGAGAGGGAGCTATTCTACAATCTGTGTGTGTGTGTGTGTGCATGCGACACTAGTCTTGGACATATTATTTTGCAATGTAATGCTTTTCTGTAGATTATTTGACTGTCATTGGTACAGTAATGGTGTGGTATTTTCGATTAACGTGCGTTTTTTTATGGATAATCATCTAGATACTCAGATACAGTGCAGTATTATTCTTTACGAGACAACCCATACGTGCTGGCACCGAAGACCCGCCCTACTCTGCCTCTGATTCGCAGAATGTGGCTCTAGTTAGGCTCTGGTTGGGGGAAATGTAACTGGCCCGTCGATTATTGTGATCAGGCTGTCCTGTGGATTTCAGCTGTCGCTGTACTGAATTTACTGGTAAATTAACTTCGGTTTAACGTTAGTTTGTTTACTACAGTTATGTAGTCAACTAAGGTAACGTTACAGTAGCAACTGCTCAAATAAAGCTGTATCCACATTGCTGTCAAGTTAACGTTATGGTCTCTCGAAAATTGAATGCGACCTCAAGGCTTTTCAACACTGGCCGCGTAATATTAGTTAACGTTCATTTAGCAGGATGTAATGTGTAACGTTTAATCAACGTGAAATGGCCCTGAATACATCATATAATGTGTTTCCCAGCTGCTTATATTGTAAGTGTATGCCCAAAAATATATATCACTGAATTGAAAATGGGGGACCCTGATGTAAACAAGACGAAAGTCTTTCTCTGGTCTGCATCCCCTTACCAATTGTGTATTGAGCTGTACTGTATTGTACCCATTCTGCAATCTGTTAATAACATTTACATGTCTGTAGATACTATATCTATATCTGTACATCCCTTACCTACTCTTACTAGTTACGCCTACTGGCCAGTATGACCACTACCATAGTGTCTTTATACCTGTATCACTGTACATAATAATACTACAACTCTGTACACTACATACATCTGATTAGCATTATTACTCAGTAGTACCGATTTATAAATATATTTTAAACAATAATGAATTAAAGTTTTGTTTTATTTGTCACATATAAGGTACATGTACATTACAGTGAAACACTTGGTTATGTATGAGATTGTGCTTCATACTGTACATTTTAATTTTTTTCTTGTTTGCAGGCATGACGACTGACAACCCAATAAGGATTCAGAAACGGGAATTCCTCTGCAGAGTTCAAATAAACACACTTTTATTATCTAAACGTTATTATTTAGCCTTGCATAGCTAAATAAATAAATAATAAATAAATAGCAAAAGTGTATTGTTATTGTTGTCATGAACTGAATAGACACTTCTTCAAAGTGAGTTAATGCAGATTTCTGAATGGGTCACGGTAAATAAGCTGAAACTAAATGCATCCCAAACAAAATGTCTAATTATTTGTTCAAAGCATGCTCAGAGAGAGAATCACAGATTAAATATTTCTTTGCAGGGTGCAGATATTGAGCAAGTTAAGGAGGCCACACTGTACATTGGAATACTGACTAAGCCATACTTGGTCAGTTACTGTGCAACTGGGTTAGGACATTTTATGTCTATCTTACTGTCTATCTTACTGTCTATGTACCTATGTAAACGAGACGAAAGTTAAGTTGAAAATGGGGGACCCTGATGTAAACGAGACAAAAGTTAAGTTGTGTATGTGTGTCGCAAACGAGAGAGGGAGCGAGAGGGAGCGAGCACTATCCGCATGCGCAGTAGTGCAAATACTTGTTCAGGCCACTAATACTTGTCTACGCCACGAAGCCCCGCCTCAAACCCGTGAATGGCCCATCTGTATCAGATCAATCCACTACTGTACTACTGTATATATAAAGTGTTATAGTATAGTACAGTGTCATGTTGTGTTGCTGCCCAAAATGACAAAAATTTGCAAACAACACTCGAGAGATGTGCGCAGACTTCGATCTCAAGGCATGTCTACAAAACGAATTCAGCAACATCTTGCATCGGTCGGAATCCACGTTACACAGAACACAGTTTGGACGCATTACAAAAGGAAAGAACCACGACCTCGAGCGCCACCTAAATTGTCTGAGTAAGTATTTGTTCTATCAATATTACAGTAGCACATACTGTGTACAGTAGTGAAATAATGTTGCCATTTTCATTTAATTATTTTTTAAAGCATCTTCATGGTTTAATAATGCAAACATATGTTGCAGGGACTTATTATAATCATCATATTGGCGTGACTATGCATCAAGTAATGTCCTCTTTTTTTCTTTCTCTATAGCAATGTCATGGCTGCTATCGACGAGATGACCAAGGCCCACGACTGCATGGTTGCAAGACAAGTCCAGAAACAGCTGGATGACGTGTTTGGTGTCCGTGTCGGACTGAGTGCGATACGGGGAGCGCGTAGACGTCTTGGCTGGAAATATGGCCAGACAAAATTCTGGCCAATGATTCGGGAACAGAATAAAGAATTACGACTTGCACAAGCTCACCTATGGCTTGACACATGTGAAACGTGGCATGACGTCATTTTCACAGACGAAAGCACTGTGTCACTAGAACATTTTGCTAGACAGTGCTTCTCCAAGAAAGGCCATCGAATGGTTAAACCAGCCCCAAAACACCCATTGAAACTGCATGTTTGGAGAGCGATTTCCAGAATGGGCAGGGGCCCTCTGGTCATTTTTGATGGGATCATGGACAGGGTGTTTTTTGAGGAATCCATCATCAAGGCAGCGGCCGGCTCCTACATATGTGCAACATTTGGGAGACGACACCGATTCTTCCAAGACAATGACCCAAAACACACAGCTGCACGACTTTGCATTGAAGCAGAGGGGATTAATTGGGTCAAAACGCCCACTGAATCTCCAGATCTGAACCCCATTGAAATTGTTTGGCACATCCTGAAAGATTTCATTCGAAGAGAGGCGAAACCGCTCACAAAGGAGGCTTTGGTGGATGCCATCAACTTTTTTTTGGGCAAATAAACTCACAATAGAAACATGCAACAACCTCATAACTGGTTTGGTAAAGGTTTTGCCATTAATTATAGAAAATAATGGAGGTCAAAGCGGAAAATAGAATAATGAAAGAAGAAAGGGGGACCCTGATGTAAACAAGACAAACGTCTTTCTCTGGTCTGCATCCCCTTAACAATTGTGTGTATTGAGCCGTAGTCTACTGTATTGTACCCATTCTGCAATCTGTTAATAAAATTGTCACTGTAAAAAAATAAGTTTTATCTATTCTATTCTACTATTTTATTGCACTGCACTATTTTACTCTGTCTATTTTATCTTACTATTTTTATTATTGTCTATTTAAAACTGAATCAAACCATAAACAAGGTGGCCTGTTGGGATGTCCCTCTTCATCATTCACTGTAATGTACATGTACCTTAGGAATCTAGGAAAGCCTGGTCTGTCCAATGCCGCTGTTTGTTATCCTTTGTTTATCAGAGACCAGTATTAAGTCGATTATGGTCTGAGAAAGGGAGGTAACTCTGGTAGGTTCAGTGATGAGCTGGTGCAAGTCAAACAATTTACTATAGTTCAGAAGGGATTTTAGATTTTTTTTATTTTTATTTTTTTATTCAGATAATGGTTGAAGAAGTGCGTCTTTAGTCGACGGCGAAAGATTGGACGGGTTTCGGCTGTCCTAACTGGGGTGGGTAGTTCATTCCACCATTGTGGGGCAAGGACTGAGAATAGGAGACTTCTCTTCGATGACCCTCCCATCAGGCTCCACAACAGTACATTTGCACTCTGGTTGGATGCCAAACCTGAGACAACCCCCCACCTCTAATGTACAGCCCCCCCCCCCACCCACCCAACCCCACCCCACCTACAGTATCAATCAATGTGGGGTTGGGGGTTGGCATTGTGTGGAGAGATCAGTGACACAGAATATCTCTCACTGGAATTTACTCTGTTACACAGTATATCTGGGATTGTGGAAGGGGTGTCTTATCATAAATCAAATCAAATCAAATTTATTTATAAGGCCAGACAACACACGTTAATGTCCCCATGGGCCGTACAGGTCTTCTTTAAACAAGTCAAGAAGAAAACATAACAATAAGTCAAGAACAGAACAAGAACACCATAAGGTCCAAACATTTTTAGATGAATGCAAAAAATTAAAATTAAAAATTAAAGAATGCAAGCACTCCCAGACATGCCCCACGCGAAGGTAAGGAAAAACTCACTAAAACCTAACAATAGGGAAAAAAGCTCCACAGGCAGTGTGGAGGAGAGAAACCTTAGAAGGGCCATTCAAGGGGGGATCTCCCTTCTTAGATGTTGGTGATAGTAGTGTTGCAGACGGACAGTTGGTAAGCATGCACTCTTGTGTGTAGTGAAACACAGATGAGTGCATGCAATAGCAACTAAACATTTTGAAAGATTAAAGATAAAGCAAATAGCGATAGCAACTGAACATTTTGAAAGATTAAAGATAGAGCTGATAGCGGATCTATTTGAGGCACAGGGGCGGCGCAAAGAGGGTCACGTCCTCCCCGTCTTAGTCACGGGACATTCAACACTCCGGTCATTGCTCTTATCAAACTGAAGATAAGCTAACCTAGCAAGTGGGTTAGTTGTTCATATTTAAATGTGACTGGTGACTCCTTGGAACTTCTGCAGTAGTTGCATTTATTTTACAACATATTCAAAATAGTTACTATAGGAAGATCAGTATTATTTGAGACACATTTGCACAATTAAATTGAAGGTATTTTGAACCAGGGAGCAGGACTAAGTGGATTATGACTTCTGCAGTCTATTTTTATTTCTTTATTTCAGATCCCCATTAGTCACTGCCTCAGCAGCGACTATTCTTCCTGGTGTCTGGATACAAACATATAAAATTAAACAAGAATAATCAATAAAACAACATAAAAAACAAAACAAATATCAATAAAACACTAATAAAATATACAACAATTATTATAGAACATTAAACCAATCAAAATCAGACATACAAACAAATATGTATGCCAAATGTTCTAATATAAAACAATAACAAATATCAATAAAACAACAAATATCAATAAAACAACAAACAAAGACATCTCAGAGAAAACTAAAATGTGCTCAAAAACAGCACAACATTCCATACACTCATACTCTAATACTCCTCATAACCACTAGGCAAACACATTCCAAAACAACACATAACCCAACACAAGAACCCATTCATTAGACACAGATTAGACCCAACCAAAATCAATCTCTTTCTGCATTACAGCCACTCGTAGTCTCCTCTTGAATCCCACCTTACTGGTAATTGAAACCAAATATTGTGGAAGTCTATTCCAGTAGGACATTGCCCTGTACATTACAGTTTTCTTTAAGGCTTCAGTTCTGGGTCTAGGCAGGGCGAACCGACCCATCAAGGCTTGTCTAGTGCCATAGCCATGACCATCACTAATAAGCACCAGCTGCAAAAAGAGGCACACAGGTTTATGTAAAGTATAAATATTTCTCATAAACAAAATAAGACTACACACTAGTCTCTCATTGACTCTCATCCATGACAGTTCCTTGTGCATTTTCTCAACACTGTTTCTAATTGAGCTATGCAATGCAAGTCTTGCAGCTCTATTTTGAGTAAGCTGTATTTTATTTAAGTCTTGTTTGGATGCATTTGACCAGATTGCTGGACAGTAGTCCAGATGTGACAAAACTAGTGATTGTATGACTTGCTTGGTAGCTGTGTCTGTTAAAAAATAGGCATTCCGTCTAATAATTGAAATACTTCTGCTCATTTTTGTTACAATATTGTTAATGTGAGTTGACCAAGAGAGTGTTTCATCTATTATAACTCCAAGCAATCTGGCCTCCTTAACTTGCTCAATATCTGCACCCTGCAAAGAAATATTTAATCTGTGATTCTCTCTCTGAGCATGCTTTGAACAAATAATTAGACATTTTGTTTTGGATGCATTTAGTTTCAGCTTATTTACCGTGACCCATTCAGAAATCTGCACTAACTCACTTTGAAGAAGTGTCTATTCAGTTCATGACAACAATAACAATACACTTTTGCTATTTATTTATTTATTTATTTAGCTATGCAAGGCTAAATAATAACGTTTAGATAATAAAAGTGTGTTTATTTGAACTCTGCAGAGGAAGGATGGCAAAATGTTGGGGTCCTTAATTCCCGTTTCTGAATCCTTATTGGGTTGTCAGTCATCATGCCTGCAAACAAGACATTTTTTTAAATGTACAGTATGAAGCACAATCTCAGGAAGCTCATACATAACCAAGTGTTTCACTGTAATGTACATGTACCTTATATGTGACAAATAAAACAAAACTTTAATTCATTATTGTTTAAAATATATTTATAAATCGGTACTACTAAGTAATAATGCTAATCAGATGTATGTAGTGTACAGAGTTGTAGTATTATTATGTACAGTGATACAGGTATAAAGACACTATGGTAGTGGTCATACTGGCCAGTAGGCGTAACTAGTAAGAGTAGGTAAGGGATGTACAGATATAGATATAGTATCTACAGACATGTAAATGTTATTAACAGATTGCAGAATGGGTACAATACAGTACAGCTCAATACACAATTGGTAAGGGGATGCAGACCAGAGAAAGACTTTAGTCTTGTTTACATCAGGGTCCCCCATTTTCAATTCATAGTGATATATATTTTTGGTCATAGACTTACAATCTTTTTTTTTTTTTTTTTTATTATTGCAAAACAAAAATTATTAAAAGTCAGTACTCAACACACAATGCATAATGAAACTAACAATCAAGGTGGCTAAAATGACATGCAAGTACAGAAACAGAAAACAAACAAAAAAGTCTATAATAATATTTTACCGTATACAGTATATATCCAACGAAATTACCAATTATACCAATGCCTTATACAGGATATACCCCTAATACCTATTTTCTAAAACCCTACACACATATGCTCCAGCTCGAACCCCCCCCCTCCCGGACCCCTCCTTGGATAGTACCTCCATTATCCCTCACTCCTAACCAGACACTACCATTATAAGCTAGCTTTTATTCTCTCCACCACTTCTAACCACATTGACATTTTGGATTCGTTGAGACCCAGAATTCTTGCTGTAGATATTTCTTGATAAATCACATCGAGATATGTAAGAAACCAAACCTTCCGGCAAATTTTTTCTGGTTGAAACCAGCGTGACTTACAATCTTTAGCAGCTGGGAAATACATTATTTGATATATTCAGGGCCATTTCACGTTGATTCTAAACGTTACACATTACATACTGCTAAATGAACGTTAGCTAATGTTACGGCCAGTGTTGAAAAGCCTTGCGGTCGAGGGACCGCAAGGACCATAACGTTAACTTGACAGCAAATGTGGATATGCTTTATTTGAGCAGTTGCTAGTGTAACGTTACCTTAGTTGATTGTCGTTCTGACATAACTGCAGTAAACAAATTAACGTGAAACCTACGTTTACAGGACCCACACACTGATCACAAGAGTCGACGGTCCAGGTTACATTGTCCTCCAACCAGAGCCTAACTAGAGCCACAGTCTGCGAATCAGAGGCAGAGTAGGGGCGGGTCTACGGTGCCAGGAGTTCGGTTGTCTCAACGTAAAGAATAATACTGTACATCTTAGCTGATTATCCATAAAAAACGCATGTTAATCGAAAATCGAAAGATACCACACCATTACTGTACCAATGACTGTACCAAATAATCAACAGAAAAGCATTACATTGCAAAATAATATGTCCATGTCTGTAGTGTGCACACACACACACACAGCGGTGCGCTGGATGGATATAATTCCAACTTGACTTTGCGCCTCCTGTCGGCACAAAACAGAAGCCGCACCCACCCTAATAAAACCATTTGACGAGGGCGTTAACGGGCGGTAGAGGCCGTTGGAATGACGGTGGAAGGGACCTCCATTTCCAATGCTATTACTGTACATTCATCAGGTGATTGAGGGATGACTTCCACTTGGCCACCCTCTCAGCCGGCGTCTTTGATGTGGCCGCAGTCCAGTAGAGGTGGTTCGATAAGTGTTGCCGCCATTTTTTTATCACCTTGCAGTCTTTATCTTGTGCCACCTTGTCCAGCTTCTTAGACAGGCCTTGAATTTGAATTAAGCAGAACATAACAGTCGTCAATCTAAACAGAACAGGATAACAACATCCTAAGAGATTGAATGTGTGGTGCCTTTCGACATAAGTGTCATACCTTTGGCCATGTGCCACACATCGTAGAAGTGTTTGATGCCCAGATCTCTCAGGTACTTTTGAATCTGCGGGTGACGATCTGTGACAATACAGTCCAAGGTCACATTTCTGTCCTTCAGAAGAGCGAGGCTTCTCTTCAAACCTTCCTTCTCCATATGGTAACTCCCGCCCACCTCATTGCTCTGTTGAGGTACAACAAGCAAGGCAAGAGAGACAGAGTAATGAAATAGCCTTTTCAAAATAGTCACCTGTGTTAAAAACACTACATCCCCCATCCCACAATTTCCATTTCCTAACCCCCGCCCACACACACAGCCAGACCACTTCACACCTACAGCGATTCAAGAGTGAGAGCTTTGTGAGATGTGTTTGAGCACAATGAAGGGTGCGGTGTCTTCAGACTTGTTAATTACCTGAATTAGTTGGACGTCTATGACATGATTGGTGGCGAGTTCCATCACAGAGTAACTACCGTACTTAGCACTGTGGCCTGTTGAAAATAATAATAACAATTTCAATCAATGTAGTGCAATATTAAAAATGTATTCATAAAGTCGAAATCTGACATTGGGGAGCTGTTTTCTAACCTGGAGAGTCTGCGCGCATGTCACCTCCGATTATGACCTTCGTTTTCTGACTTAATCTGGCGAGGGTGACCTCTTGCTCCGTCTTCCACATACTTAGAACAGCCGGTTCCAAGAACTTCTTGGCGTGTCCCCGAAACGCTCTGTACTTGATTGTCTTGACGCGTAACGCATTGAGAACCTAAAAGAATAAATGAATAACGCTTTGTTAATATGCATGTGTGAATCACAAACAAAAACATAATGTATATCTGACTTGTGCAATCAAATACCTTCTCCATTTGGGTGAAAGATGAGCCAGTGAAATAAACAGCAGCCGACAGCTGTATATTTCCGGTGACAGGAAGGGCGAGATGCAGTGCTAGAGTAGTCGCACGCTCCCTGTGCTCCCGATGCCAATCTTATTATAGCAACTTAATGCTTGCCTAAAGAATTGACGAATGCCACTTTTACACTGAAACCACCCTGTCTGCTTAGACATTTCGTTTATGGTCGGATTTAATTTAAATGTCATTTATTAAATGAGTAAAGGACTACGGAGCCAAGGCCCTCCCGACACGCTTGTAGACATACAGCCAAGACGACGCATACGTCACACGCCGCCAACAGTCATGACAGACTCAGCGGAATTAAATCTAGGTGACCTAATGAAGGCTATTAAAGACGGGACTGATGTCTCTAACAAAATCGCCAAACAAGTGGATCAAATCCAATCTGCATTGACAGCCATGGATGGAAAGCTGACAGGTTTGACAACAAGAGTCGATACTATGGAACAGCGCGTCAGCAACGTGGAGGACCACACCCAACAAGCTGACAGCCGACTCCTCAAATTAGAAAAAGAAATATCATACCTGACGGAGAGGAATATCGACCTGGAAAATCGCAGCAGAAGGTTTAACCTTAAAATCCACGGCCTTCCCGAGGGGAGAGAAGGTCCCGACCCAACCGCATTTTTCGAGACGTTCTTCTCGAACCTGTTCGGCCCTGACGCGGTCCCGAGGCGCATCGAGCTACAAACAGCGCACCGGGCCCCGAACACACGTCCACCTGCAGGCCGCCCGCCTCGTAATGTTTGGGTTCGCTTTCTCCGTCTCCAAGAGAAGAATAAAATTCAACAACTGGCTAGGGAAAAGCGGTCCCTCACATTTGAAGGTGCCAAAATCCAAATCTTTCAGGACATCCCACCGGCCATTCAAAAGATGAGAAAGGAGATGTTTCTCGAGGCCAAAATAGCCCTACAAGACAATGGCATTGTCTATAGAATGCGTTGGCCCACATCATTACAGATCGACTTCAAAGGGAAGCAGGTGATGTGTCATTCAAAAGAGGACGCTGATGTGTTTCTCAAGCAGAACAATCTTCATCAGAAAACTAATAAAAGCGGCCCAGCAACTGTTGAACACTAAGATGACAACCAACGGATCAAGATAAGTGACTGTTCTATGAACATTTGAACTTCTATCTCTTTACTTAATTTTTTTTTCCACCCATAGACATTTGCCCATAGCCATATTTATATCTAATTAATGATCTACGGTGTTGAATTAGAGCAGTCAATTGGTTATGTATCTCTGAACATTTGAACTGTCTTTTCTATTTACTTCATTATTATTTCACCAATGCTATGCCTACTATTATTGGAGGATAATCGATCACTAAAGAACTGCATAGGAGCCTACTGAATATTTATATTAATATATTTAATTAATGATCTACTGTGTTGAATTAGTGCAGTCAATTTGGTTATGCTGTACAGTAGCTTGTTGATTAACACAGTGCAGCTGTATTGGTTTAGTTTCGCTCGTCAAGCCTCTTGCCATACTTTAATATAGCAGGTTTTGAGGGCGGCTAGGTGGTGTAGTGGACAAGTCACTCGCCACCAGTGTGGAGACGCTAGGATTCGCGTGTTCGAATCCAGCTCTCCACATTGTTTTTCAGTTTGGCTGGTCGTCCGCAGTAATACACATTGGCCGTATTACGGGGAGGGAAAACTGAAGGGTGGGGATCGAACGTTGTGAACAAGCGACTCCTACAAGTCGGTTGGTGCGCCTGCGCAGTAGAACCAGGAAGTGTCGGGGGCAGCGTGAGCCTCCCACGCGTTACTCCTCGACACTGAGAGGTCGAGCTGCGCAGGTGAAAAGATGCGACTGCTGTTACCTCAAGTACCGGAGGGGACTTGTGCTATGTATGACTTAGTCCACATTGCAGCCGGCTTGTGGGAGGCAAGAAACAGCGTTCGTGACAGGGGAGGGTTGAATTGGATGATACGAAATTGGGATGGGAGAAAAATACAGAAAAATGGGAGAAAAAGTGGATCAAAAAAAAATATAGCAGGTTTTGTTTAGTGTTATTATTGTCATTATTATTATTTCCATTATCATGATCATCTTCACTACTGTCTTTTTTTTTCTTCTTTTATTATTATTATTGCAGCTTGTTATTCGCTTTTTTTCGAGACACTTAATCAAAGTATGCAAACTCTTTCAAGTGAGTCACGCAACATACTTTAATGTAACGTGTTTTGCTTAGTGTTATTATTATTGTCATTATTATTATCACGACCATCTTCACTACTGTATATTATTATTATTATTATTGCAGCTTGTTCGCTTTTTTTTTTTTTTTCGTTAGCTCTCCAAGAACATGAATTTTTGACAATTAGTGTGGTACTATAGGCTTGTTTGCATGCACATGGCTATATGAATGTGTGTGAGTACACATACATTCCTGGACAGGCATGTGTGTGTGTGTATGTGCGAACACACAGTACGTATGCATTTATTATTATTTCTCCTAAAAAGCCTACTTACTGCACAGATAGGTGCAGCACATATACGCATGCATTTAATATGATCTCGCTTAAAGCCCATTCACTGCGTTGGTATGAATACTACATTTACTATTTCATCTAAAGCTTTTTTTTTTTTTTTTCATTATGCATGGGCAGCAGGTGCACGCACACACTTATTATTTTCACTCAAAGCCCATTTCAGGTGTGTAAGTGCAGCATTAACGCAGGCACACGTGCAATACGTATATGCACTTTATTGCAGTTATTAGTTCATATAAAGTCCATCTGCTAAATGTGAGACATTTACTTGTGGCCATATCTGATGCCATAGCTTCAGTTTATAGGTTTAGTTCAAAAAGTTGTAAAAATCTCTCTGCTGGACAGAGACCACGAAACTCGGGAGAGGGCAGGAGCTCCGGGCACCACACCACACGCGTATCTCAGCGGGAGATGCTTCGGCGTGAGGGGGGAGGGGGGAGGAGGGAGGGGAGAGGGTGGAGGACGGAGGGGGGAGGAGGGAAGGGGGAGTAATGTTGTCTGTATCAGTTCTTTTTTATTTTTGTGTACTTGGCTTGGTCGCCCTATTGCAGTTTTATTTTATTGTTTTCAGTGTTTCTCATTTGCGGTGTACCCAGCACATCTATTCATTATCTTGCCGGTATTATGACCCAACCTAGATCAGCACAGCGGTCGGGAGGTGTACTTAGGTTTTGCAGCTGGAATTGCAGAGGCCTAAATCAACCGATCAAATGTAGTAAGGTGATACATCATCTTCAACATCTTGGCGCTAACATTGCTTTCCTTCAAGAGACCCACTTAAAGGGAACGGATCATATCAAATTAAAGAGGAGATGGGTGGGTCAGGTTTATCATTCGTCATTTCAAGGGAAATCCAGAGGGGTAGCCATTCTAATCCATAAATCTGTCAACTTTGTTTACTCCGATATTATCTCGGATCCTGGCGGGAGATTTGTGATAGTTATAGGACGGCTGTATGATGTACCAGTAATTCTGGCTAATGTATACGGCCCCAATTGGGACAATGAGAACTTTTTTCAAACACTGTTTGCCAGGATACCTGATATGTCAACACATTATCTGATTCAGGGTGGAGACCACAATGTCTGGATTAATCCTAGATTAGATCGCTCATCACCCAGGAATAGTGTACCTTCAAGATCTGCCAAAATCATTCATGCCTTTATGAATGAATTCAAGGTCTCTGACCCCTGGCGATTTTTAAACCCACAAGGAAGACAATATTCTTTCTTTTCACATGTTCATCAAACTTATTCTCGTATTGACTTTTTTCTGATTGATAATTGACTCATCCCATCACTACACTCCTGCTCTTATGAAGCGATCGTATTGTCGGATCATGCTCCAGTGCTTCTGGAGTTGTGCTTCCAGGAATATAACAACTCGCCACCTCCCTGGCACCTAAATTGCCGTTTATTGTCAAATGAGAATTTCGTTAATTTCATACACAACCAAATTGATTTTTTTATATCGACCAATAAGACCCCTGAGATTTCAGCATCTTTACTATGGGAGACATTGAAGGCATATCTGAGGGGTGAGATAATCTCATATAGCGCCTATGAAAGGAAGGATAGAAAAAGACAGATGAGTGACTTGACTAAGCAGATTAGTCAATTAGATAACATACATGCTACTCAACCATCCCCGGATGTCTATAAAGAACGTCTCTCCCTCCAAGCTAAATTTGATGTCCTCTCCTCTGCTTACGTGGAGGATCTAATGATTAAATCCAGACAGACGTACTATGAGCATGGAGACAAGTCTAATAAATTATTGGCCCATAAGTTACGACAGGCCTCTGCCTCACATCAGATCCCTCAAATCCAGACAACCAATGGTTTAACTACGGATCCCAAGCTAATTAATGAAGAATTTAAAAACTTTTATTCCTCCTTATATACATCTGAACAAACCTCTGACCCTTCTGCCTATGATAATTTTTTTAATTCATTGGATATACCACAGATAAACCCGGAGGCTGCCACAGGGCTGGAGGGACCAGTCACGATAGATGAGCTCAGAGAGGCCGCCTACTCTATGCAAACAGGGAAGTGTCCGGGGCTAGATGGTTACCCTATAGAGTTCTACAGGAAATTCTTTGATAAACTGGCACCCATTTTAATTGACATGTATGCAGATTCATTTAGGTCACTTAAGTTACCCCCATCCCTTACTCAAGCCTCGATTTCTCTGTTGCTAAAAAAAGATAAAGACCCCCTATCCTGTGGAAGTTATCGTCCTGTCAGTCAGTTGACGGTAGATTTAAAGCTTCTATCAAAGCTCTTAGCTATGCGCTTAGAACCTGTCCTTCCCACTATCATATCTCCAGACCAAACAGGTTTTATCCAGAATAGATATTCATTTTCCAACATTAGACGTCTCTTTAATGTCATATATAGCCCTTCCTCCACAACTAGCCCGGAGGCTGTCATCTCACTAGATGCGGCCAAAGCTTTTGACCGTGTGGAGTGGGGATATCTTTTCGACACATTGAAAAAGTTTGGACTGGGGGATAACTTTGTAGCTTGGGTGAAATTACTTTACACCTCTCCCACTGCCTCAGTAAGGACTAACAACACACGTTCAGCACAGTTCCATCTACACCGCTCCACGAGACAGGGTTGCAATTTGAGCCCACTCCTGTTCGATGTTGCCATTGAACCGTTGGCCATCGCACTTCGATCAGACCTTCGTATAAAAGGTATAATCAGAGGGGGTGTTGAACAGAGGACCTCCCTATATGCAGATGACCTGCTTCTATACGTGTCTGACATCTCCACATCTATTCCAGCTGCACTTGACATATTCACCCGATTTGGCCGTATTTCAGGGTATAAACTAAATTTAGACAAAAGTGAACTTCTTCCATTGAATGCAGAAGCTCGAAGTTATCCACTGCATAACTTCCCATTGAAAATTTCCCCCCATGGCTTCAAATATCTCGGTATCCAAATTAGGGATACATTTGGGGACCTATTCAAATTTAATTTTGGCTCTCTACTGACTCGATTTCAGGAAGATTTTGAACGTTGGTCATTATTACCTCTCTCTCTTGCTGCACGTATCAATTGCGTTAAGATGAACTCTCTCCCAAGGTTTTCTTATCTTGTCCAGTGCCTGCCTATCTTTCTTCCCCACTCATTCTTTCAAAAAATTGACAGCCTAGTGTCCAAATTTATTTGGAATAACAAAGTTCCCAGAATTAGTAAAGCTCTATTACAAAGGAGTAGATCTCTGGGTGGCATGGCTCTACCTAACTTCAGAGCCTACTATTGGGCAGCCAATCTCAGAATCATACAGCAATGGCTACAGTCAGACAAACCTCTGGTGTGCCCTATGTGGGTTGACATCGAAGCCTCATCTGTCAAACCTGCTTCACTAACCGGTCTTATACATGCCCCCATTAGTTCTCCATTGGCCCCCTACTTCAAAAATATAATCGTTAAAACTACATTCAGAATTTGGAATCAATTCAGACGCCACTTTGGGTTTAAAACTCTATCCCACTTGGCCCCGATAGCAGCTAACCCTTTATTTCACCCCTCATTGATGGATGGAGCATTCTCCTTATGGGCCTCACTCGGTATTAAAACACTAGGTGACCTATATATAGATAATGTTTTTGCCTCCTTTCAGCAATTATCAGAGAAATATTCAATCCATAGCCGACATTTCTTTCGGTATCTACAGATTCGTAGCTATGTCTGTAGCATTAACCCTATATTTCCCAACCTTCCAGAGGTAACACCCATCGACTCCTTTTTAACCCCGATGTCTTCCATCAAGGGCATGATATCGACTATGTACAATCTCATTCTCTCCTTATGTCCAACCACAATACACAATATTAAAAGTAAATGGGAGGAGGATTTAGAGGAGGAGATCTCGGATGACATTTGGGTTGACATTCTACGTCTTGTTCATTCTTCTTCTATTTGTGCAAGACACGGGCTGATACAATGCAAAATTGTTCATCGAGTACACCTGACGAAAGTCAGATTAGCCAAAATGTATGAAGATATCGATCCTATATGTGATAGATGTCATTCGGCCCCAGCCACATATACTCACATGTTTTGGACATGCCCCTCCTTGCACAGGTATTGGACAAATATTTTTGAAACCATCTCGGGAAGTATTGAGACAAATCTTGAACCAAATGTATTGACAGCGCTTTTTGGATACTCCCCACCTATGTTATCACTTTCAAAGCACAAAGCACACATTGTGGCATTTACCACTCTACTGGCCAGGCGGCTGATTCTGTTTAAATGGAAGTCCGCTGCTCCCCCCACTCACCTTCACTGGATTAGAGACATACTATACTTTATCAAACTTGAAAAGATAAGATGCACTCTGAGAGGTTCTTCATCTATGTTCAAGAAAACGTGGGGTTCATTCCTTGTACTTGTGGATGATGTACAGTTCCATACTATTCCAGAATAACAATTTGTATGCTGCTTGTTGGTATTCATCTGTGTGAACGTTAATTCAACGTGAGTTATTTGATATACCGGATATACATTGGAGAAGCATATTTGGGTACCTAAACATGTGCTATATATTTGATATACTATGTATATACGTTTGAGACGACTGTCGAGCGACCAAGTCAGTGTTTGTTTGTATTATTATTTACTTTTGAACTCTGTTTTATTTTTTCTTGTTTTTTATTTTTTTATTTTATTTTCTTCTGTTTAATGTTGTTATCTGTTCTATGTGGACAATGACAATACAACAATGTATATATACAGACATATACTTATAATGTCTATGTCCTCAAAAAAGTATAATAAACAAAAAAGTGAAAAAAAAAAAAAAAAATTCCGGCTGGTGTGCTCCCTATCAGTGGCTGACTGGACCACTTTCTGCTATATTTACAACTCGGGCAGAGCTGGCTGACAGCCAAGAAGGTCCCTCGCGTAGTCTTCTTGATATGACATCCAGCATCGCACACCGGACACTGTTGGAATAAGTCTAGTAGACAGTCTTCGTAAACGATGTATTTCTGGACCTCATAGATTGGTTTTGACGGTTTCATGCTCGCTCAAGGGAGAAAAACACAAATAAATAACACAGCACAGCACAACTGGCACATCTATACTGCTTTTCTATTTACCGGTCATGGAGATTTTTGTAACAACTTACGCTACAATCGAGGGCTCGCTCATCAATGAGTCAATGTTGAACGTGGAATCATGAGGCTCTGGAACGTCTATTGAGCTGTAGGTCACTTCATCCTCATCGGACTCCAGTCGTGGTCTTTTACTGGGTCTAAACGCCTTCACAGGTGTTGACGTGGAGGGTCCCTGTTGACTAGACCAGTAGCCAGTAGTTGTGGTCGCCACCCCGACAGATACAGACACGACTTTCGCCTGAACACCTATTTACAAAACATAGTTTAGTCAAACAAGGGAGACTATAGTTCAAACTGTACAGATTGCTATAGATACAAGATTGTTTATTGTCATGTGCAGTTAAACAGGCCGCAGTTAAAAATGTGCTTTAGTGATTCAGAGTTGGGGGGGGAAGGGTGTCAGATCAGAGAGCCTGGCAGGCACAAAACTAGGGGGGCATGTAATTACGAGGATTTACTGAAACTGCAAGCAGTGACAGAAGGCATGCACATTAAAGGTGAAAAGCGTAGACCTGACAAAGAATGTGAAGTGTGCATAAAGGGGAAGTTCACTCAATCGAGAAACAGAAGTCCCACAGAAAAAGTAAAGGTACCACTTGAGCTAGTTAACTGCTGTACAGACCCGAGTATGAGACGTTGCGACAGAACTAGGAGGGTCCCCAAAAACGAACTTGGTGAAGTACGCATCCACGGGAAAAGCGTGCAAAGACGTATTAGTAGCTTTACAGCCAGGAACAGAACATGTCCTGCAGGGTTTGCTCATCGTGGAAGATAGGCAAGTTACTGCACTCCTGTTCTCCGGTATGTAGGAAGGTAGAGGTACTTCTCTAGTCTAGGTAGAATGGGGGCGGGCATTAGCTCCAACCACAGAGCCAATCGCATCACTGTGCGCTACCCAGAACCCGAATGACGTGACTCAGGCCTTCAAATCAGGATGGCCTAATTTACTGGAGGAGGAAAGGGTCTGAGCTGAATCAGAGCAATCCGCCAATATGGTATTTAGACACTAAAACACATTGATACTAACACCTATTACTATAATACAATGCTAGAGACTGAAAAATGACATTTATAATGCATGTCACCTTTAATATTTTACTAATCCATGATTTAACTTTAAGTTAACTTAAGTTTCAATGTCTTGATTAGATTTATTTTGTATCCACATTATGCTTTTTGTTCCCCCTTCCCTTCCATGTATTTGTCAGAATTGGTACGAATAGCTAAAAACAAGACTGAGACGGTGACTAATGCATTAACAGCCTGGAACAGCTCTGGAAAGCAAATAATTCCCTTTTTATTGGCCCTTTGTTAGATCCTGATCAAACAAGAGGAGAGAGAGTGTCTTCTGTGTGATCTCAGTCCTACTCGCTCTTGGTCAGATTCTAGTCTGCCCTACCCGGAACCACTGTCAGCTTTATAGGATCTTCGTCATAACTATGATAGCCCACCCCGTTCTGGTTGTCATGTGCCGCGTTGTCATGACAACTGCTAAATAACCTTTCACACATTAAAATGCAGTTTTCTACTGTTTCATTAAGATGAACCCCTCTCCCTCGCTCTCGCTATCAGTTTGTTCTTACAAGGAATTAAAAACATTCTCTCGCTGGCAGTGTGCCTCACAACAATCACCCTGCTCTACTGAACCACCGTCTCCTGCTTCCATGCACATTTCGATCTCACCGTTTTAGCTGTGATCATCTCCCCCCAATCTATACATCACATAGATTGAAAAAGCACCCCAAATCCTTCATTCCCCCCTTTGATTCTTAATCAACCTTCAGAATCAACAGACTCCTTGGTTTTTCAATTAATTATACCCAAAAATAGACAATTAGGGCCCCGCCGTCTGCTGTTTTGCCTTATTGTTTTCCATTACCCGCATCACCCCTAAACCAGAAAGGATAGACAACGGTCAGGGAGGAGAGAGAGAGAGAGAGACGACACACCTAAACCCTTCGGCCCCCCTATTAGGTACACCCCACGTCCAAATCAGAGCGCTCCCTTCCCTCTTACAGTACACCTCCCATCTTGGGCCGGTCCCGTCTCCTAGGGCAAGGGCCCCTTTCAGTGACGGCTCCTTTCCTGAGCTGGTCCCCCTTCCAGGGCGTGGTCCCCTAGGCAAAAATGTCTCCCCTGGTCTGCTACTGCTCAGTGTCTCTGGCTGTCCTCTCCACATCTGCTCCTCCACCGCCGCCGTCTCCTCTCTCTCGTCGTGGATGATCTGTGTACCAGGCTACGGTGCCTGGCCCCTGCGGCTTCCTCCTCCTCCAGTCTGTCTCCTGGTCGTCTCCACCACTGTCGGTGTCTCCCCCCGCTGAAAGCAGAAACACAACACCGGCAGTCGTCTGTACATTCGACTTCCCTTGTTTTGCTATTAGTCTACCACCTTCTCCACACCTATTCTCCATCTTACAGGGCGGTTCCCTGTTTGTTGTCTTCCGGCGTGACACTTGCAGCTTCCGCGCAACTCTTCATCCCAGTTTGACCCCCAGCGCGCGCCAGTTCTTCTGGTGACGTGTCTTCTGAAGACCCTGCCTATCTATTAGGTGTGAGAAGGCCCCACTGGAATTCAAACTCCCTCTTTATTCCATAATTGACCCATACAAATAACTGCACCTCCTCTGTCTGTGCAATTCTTATTTAATCCATTGTATGATTAAACTCTATTTAATTAACCTGTATATCAATATTATTATTATAATAGATCCACTCTCTGTGCTGCAGTAGATTGACTATTGAATCACTCCCCCACTCAGCCACTAGATGGTAGTACAGGCCTATATCTAAATATTCCCCTATGGGTAATGAAAACTCCCCAGCACTACCCCCTCTCCGCCACTAGGTGGCGACCTACTCCTCCTCTATGGTGGTTTAGTTGACGTGTCACTTCCTGGTTCTTATCTGTTGTTATCTCCTCGTGGTGCTCACGGCCATTTTGTCTCGGTGCAAATGGCTACTCTCTCAAACAAACGAACGCTGCCCTTCCTTCCAAGGCCTAAAAACACCGCTGTTTTCCTCTCTTTCCTATCAGGGGATGCTTCTCCCGGACTAAACTCTTGCTTATCGGACATAATACACAGTTTAAGGTAAATTCCCGACCGACTTTCCTCCCGTCAAAACAAATTCCGGCCGTCTTGAGACCACAGCGACCAGTTTAAGGTGGGCCGTCTCAGGCGACAGTCTTGTCATAACAATCCCGCCATAACAGATTTCAGTCTGGTTCAGCACCCCCCCCTCTCCTCATCTCTCTCATTATGGCTCCTTCTGCCCTATTTTGCTTTCTTTCGTCATCTATGACTGTGTTGGTTTCAAAACAAAACTGTGCCGCTCTGCTGTTATTCAAACACACAGCTGGCATTCTCTCTGTGTCAAACTAAATATGTTTACGTTTACGGATGCACTATCTGTTCGTTTTTATTTGGCTTAAAAGATCAAAACAACCACGTGTGCACAGTGAACTCACATCTTTCTCCTAAGCGCTGTTTCTCCTACAGCGCTGGTCCGCCTCATGACCGCTCGACTCGCCGCTCTCTCCCAGGGCTGGCCGGCCTTGCTTCGATCATGATTCTCCCACACACGATGACTGTTGTCCACTGTCGCCCCATTATTGAAAAAGTCTTTATCCGTTGTTCTTATCTCTTGCAAATCCGGCTGTCATCATCGGCAACCAACTGTTCCCGTTGTTTTTATCTCTTGCAAATCCGGCTGTCATCGGCAACAACTGTTAGATCCTGATCAAACTGGCCAGTATCACGTCTTCGTCTGTTTGGCTCTCCATCCAATTCCTCTGCGTTGTCATTTTAATGGTCCTGACGTCTCCTATACTGGCAGATAAGATCCTTATCTCTCCCCGTTAGTACAATCCGCAAACCATAATAATTCTCCACCTCCGTAAGAATCCGACACTTCGACAATGTGAAATACCTTACAAGGAAAAGCGTGGTTTTATTTGATAAACAGAAACCTCAGCTCAGATGTTAACAGATTGTATTGTCCTTGAAGAGTCTATTCTAATGACCTTTCGGTGTGTTCGTCTATCGTCCTTTTGTTATTCAGTCCAATAGTGTTCAGGCCTGGTCGTCAGCCTAACCCTCCTCGCGTTAGCCGAAGCTAATGATGATGTGGCATCCTTCCTCCCCCCCCCCCCCCCCCCCCCCCTCTCGATGAGAGGAGAGAGTGTCTTCTGTGTGATCTCAGTCCTACTCGCTCTTGGTCAGATTCTAGTCTGCCCTACCCGGAACCACTGTCAGCTTTATAGGATCTTCGTCATAACTATGATAGCCCACCCCTTTCTGGTTGTCATGTGCCGCGTTGTCATGACAACTGCTAAATAACCTTTCACACATTAAAATGCAGTTTTCTACTGTTTCATTAAGATGAACCCCTCTCCCTCGCTCTCGCTATCAGTTTGTTCTTACAAGGAATTCAAAACATTCTCTCGCTGGCAGTGTGCCTCACAACAATCACCCTGCTCTACTGAACCACTGTCTCCTGCTTCCATGCACATTTCGATCTCACTGTTTTAGCTGTGATCATCTCCCCCCAATCTATACATCACATACATTGAAAAAGCACCCCAAATCCTTCACCTTGGATTGATGGACCTGCTTGTAAGTGTGTTAGGTTACTGTGAGTGATTAGTAGACAGATTAATGATATAGATACTTCCACCAGACATGCTGTCCCTCAGTTTAACTCAGTACACACACACATGCACACACATGCGCAGACGTGCATGCACACACACACACACACACACACACACACACACACACACACACACACACACACACACACACACATACACATACACATACACACACACACATGCGTGGACACACACACACATGCACATTCACTCATGCATACTCACACACACATGCGTGGACACACACACATGCACATTCACTCATGCATACTCACACACACACAGACACCTTGTGAACTCACTCTTTTGCTTTTGCTCTGCTAATGTCCTCTACTCTCTCTCCCTCTTTATCTCCCCTTTTCCCTCCTCTCCCATTCTGTCTATCTCTCTCTCTCTCGCTCTCGCTCTCGCTCTCGCTCTCTCTCCCTCTCTGTCTCTCTCTGTCTCTCTGTCTGTCTCTCTTTCCCTCTCTGTCTCTCTCTGTCTCTCTCTCTCCCTCCCCATCTCTCTGTGGACTTTTGATTATTTTTCTAGATTATCCGTCTCATGTATTGTTAGCCCAGAGGTAGTTGGTGTAATAGTTTGACACATGTGTGAGTGAGTTGTGTCTGTTTATTGCAGTCATTGTGTGTTTACTGCAGTCATTGGGTCTCATTCTCCAACATTTCCCAAAGACTTCTCTTAGGGCAACCATCTTGGGACGACTAAGATTGAACCAACGACAAGATCACTCTGATTCCCCAACACGTGGGGAAGCTGTCTTAAGTGGCCCAAACAATCCCAGCTGGGATGCCGGCGATGAGGAATGTCACTATGAACACGCGTTCCCGTCTAGGTCATTTGCATACAAGACACGCCTCCGAGAGCTCCTTATAAGCCAGGCTCTGTGCCATGTGCAAATGAAATTGCAAAAAGTCGAGAGTTTAGACACACCTGTCCAGCTCATTAAATGCAACTGATGCGATGCAAATGGTGCAATTAATGGATTGTCATCATATATACAGGCTACTACAGCTCGTGGCCACCTGCCGCAGCGCATGCGCGCACACCCACACACACACACACACACACACACACACACACACACACACGCTCGCAGTACTGTATAGTCTACGTGCGTAATGAATGAACGCAGTAGGCTTATATTATTCTAATAACTTGTTTTATTAGGAAATCACAGATACTGCGCTGCCTATAGTAGTACAGTCCACCAGTCCGCTGCCAGACTCTGGCGGCCTTAATATGTGTACTGTACTTACTGTACGTATAGGGCAGAGCATATTATATAGTATCTACTAAATCCTAATTAAACAAGTAATTAGAATAATATAAGCCTACTGTTCATTCATTAGACACATAGGCTACATAGTGTATTCCAATATCTGTTTTATTGATTAAGGATATATTTGAAAGAATGCAGGTTATAGCTATATAAAACAAATGTCTGTCCCATTGTACCAATCAATGGGATATATTGCATGTTGGCTATAACATGCATTCTTTCAAATGTATAATTAATCAATAAAACAGATATTTAACAAATAAGAAATACAAATGCCACAGAAGCATAATTGTGCATAATTGTGTTTGAATATCTGAGTAATTAAGTAATTATACATTTGTCCAAAATAGCTGGTTCAGATATGGTTAATCCGGCTGCCCTGTGATCAGATGAATCCATATTATTTATTTTTCCGACATCAAATGCGTAATTTTTTATCGTACAAATATTGTCATATTTATTTTTAATTATGATTAATTAATTAATTCCAAGGAGGCCTGTAGGGTTGACATGAAGGAATCACTATGATTCCTCCCAAATAAAGCCCTGGGCGCCAGGCATTGTGCCCATCTTATACCACTCTCTGCCAGCACTGTAAGCCTATGGAGATGTTTACCTTCTTTGCAGGGCTATAACCTTTTAAATTGTATTGCTATATTGACATTACTATGGCCCATTCAACATCAATTATCTATCGTTCAGGAATGTTATATTTTTTCATTCATACATTGTTGTGTTACTAGCGTCGAGAATATAAGTATGTTTTTAATCTTTTCTGCTGTAATTCCAAAAACGCTAGTTATAGGCCCTGAAGCATAATATAGATTATCGATTGGTGTTTATTTCCCATACATGCTATATTAAAAACTTCAAATGTATATGATCGGTATACATTATGCTTCATCATGCGTGAAGGAAAGGGGGGGGGGTCGTTTATAATAAGTAACGGCTTTATTTACTATGGCTTGATACGTTGATCAGATGGTTTGCAGTGAAATTAATAAACAATCGGGCAGAAAATAACGTTACTGTCCTCTTACTGTTCGCCGATGAAACTGGGGGAGAAAGATCCCACTTATTTGACACCGATCTCCTACATCCATTTCCGGTTTGTATGGCGCAATAAACGGCAAAATCATATCGATTATTGCGTTATGGCAGCGATCCATATGTACTATAGTGTTTGTCTGTAGTCCCATAGCAAGATATTACTGCCGGAGGAATTTCCTCGACGCACCAATCACAACATCCGGTTTTGAGAGTGTAACTCGCCCGACCATCCACCAGGCGGCGGTATTGAGGCGTTGCAGTCCCAATCAGGGTCCCGCTGCAGCACCGGAGGTTGGGTGGATGAATTATGAATGCCATGGCGAAAAAATAAAATATTGATCTAAAAAACGCTGTACAGCGTTGTTGGCGTTCAACGTATGGCGGGCAATAACGCTGTACAGCGTTTTTGGCGCCCAATGGGAACACAGAGCACACCAGTCTGTCAAGTTAAGTGTGCTCCTCAGCTCTCCTAAATCCTGCTCTCAGGGACGGCCCTAAGATGTCTCAAATAGCCCTGAGAGCAAATTTCTTGTCGTAAGTCCGTTGGAGAATAAGACCCATTGTGTGTTTACTGCAATCATTGTCTGTTTACTGCAGAAGTGTGGCTGTGTTTTGTTTTAAATATGTACAAAATTTAATAAAATAAAATTTACCACATAAAATGCTATTGTTCGTAACTTGTTTGTTTCATGAAAACGTTCTTCCGTAAACAGATGGAGCCATACCATTGTACCACCATGTTCTCACTGAGTCTCTGACCAGTGCTGCCTTTATTTAACTGAATTGATCCTGTCAGGAAGAACAGAAGGTTCTGGAAGCTTGGCAGATGAAGCAGAACGTGTGCTCATTTAGATTGATCCATACCTGGTTTTGAAGTTGTCAGTTTTATTTTTGTGAAGCCCCTCTGTAGTCAGCCGCCTCAGGAGAGACACTAACATCATCACTGTCTGGGGGCTCGGCCCATAATGACTTTAGCAGACACCGCAACAAGCTCTGGGTTGATTCTCCTCCCCTGTTTGACCCAGGAAATACGCTGTTGTACGATGCCTTTCCATAGATCCTTCTTGCTGTGTTTTATTTAAATGGAGACACCGGCATCACCGTTGGTTAGTGTTATGACTTAAAAACATCCATGATGACGGTGACCTCCGACCGCTAATGGTCCCTTGGCTCTCCATCCTGTCTGAACACGGTGTTCTCCGGCCTGTCCAGAAGGTCTCACAGTCTTCTCTTCTACATTCAGTGTAGTTTTAGAAGGCGCTGACATCTCTCTACATTTGGGTATAAGGGGGCTTGAGTGGAATTCAAAGCAATGCTGCTGTTAACGCCACAAGGATATGTAACACCCGGCGCTCCCTCAGCCCTCCTCCTCCTCCATCTTCATCTAACCATCTGTCCTTCTCACTGACTTATATTCATACTGTAGAGCAGTGTCTCTTAAAACCGTGGGTCCTCACCCCCAACACAAGACTAACTTTCTCTCCATTTGGGTCCCCGTTCCATCCGGTTCTCGGCTTTGAGCGTATCAATGCAGACGTTAGGAATGCTCTGAGCAGGTCTCGGGCCATGTTGTGTTCAGCTGTTGTGACGCTGCTCCCCCTGTCGCTCACAGACACGTCGTCGGCGTCGGAGGACGAGGGCTCGCTGCGGAGGCAGGGACGTCTGGCCACCTCCACCCCCTACCAGGGCCACAGCCACCCCACCGTAGAGCACTGGTTTAACCGCGTCATCCAGGGCTCCTCCACCTCATCCTCCGCGTCATCCACCTCATCCCACCCGGGAGGGAGAGCCGTCGCCACCACCACCGCCACCAACAACACCACCAACAACACCACCTCCGCCGCCCACGCGGGGGTCAACACCAACCTGGCCGCCAGCACGCTGGCCGACCTCATGGCACACACCCAGCTAGGTCAGTGACGTGCACGCACACACACACACACAGGCTTGCACGCCGTCCGACGGTGTTGATTTAGTCAATGAGGACTTTGATTAAAAAAAATCGTCAAAAAACTTTTTTTATATGACGAAATAAAAACTAAACAATAATGTCAAAGACTTAAATATGAGATAATATAGATATAGATTTTCATGTAGAGTAATAATTTATTAAAACACATCTCCACAGAGCTTTTAGAAAGGTTCAGAATAAAAGTATTGCTTTTCCCCAAAAATGATTATGATTTTATTTTTTTTATAATGAATTCATCATTTAAAAAAATTTGCGGGTCCAAAAGGAATGTTGTTGTTTACATGTTGCTGGCATGTATCCGCTCCCAATTTCCCATTTCACCGCATGGAATGCACCTGATTGGATAAATGACATGCTGGTGCTCTAGTGCGACATCTAGTGTCATCTAGTGAATGTTATCTATAGCACCTTTAACGAATGGACAAATGATTTGGCTGATATATATATATATATATATATATATATATATATATATATATATATATATATATATATATATATATATATATATATATATATATATATATATATTGTTTTAATACAATGACCTACAATCCTACATGCTCACCTTGCACAAGTCTGCACAACCATACATTGCATTCTTATGGTTGGGTGAACCACGGGTTGATCTAATGAGCTGTCATCTAAGCTGTGTGAGGAGAGGAGATCTCCACGATGCACATAGCACACAAATGACATGCCTAAACACAAACAAGTGCCATTGGCTACATAATACAATGCGTTTAATCTACATAGAACTAATTGAAAATGATGAAACATCTAGATAGATTGATTATGGTATGTTGCCGTTTGCTTTGAAGCAATCCCAGTGATGAAGACGTTTCACCTGTGAAAACAATCTTTCAACCTGCTGTTTTTTATTCAGGCATTTTTAAGAAGCATGAGTGGATAGAGCAGAGCTTCTTTACGTGCCACAAACAATTCTAGCACACTGCATTTCATTCCAACTTGTTTCACCTTTGTGGATATCAGGTTGCCTGCAGGGTCCTAGTGCCCGACCACACACTGTGTCATAAGATGCATGCGGTTTAGACTCTAGTAGGACGTGTTGGAGTGAAGCGCATTCAAAATCATCTGCATGTTTGATGACAGATTAATGTAATTCTTTAATCTAATTTAATTCTAAGAATCTAAATTGACAAAAAGAATTGTGATTGGCAAAAAAAAATCTAAAACTTCTATAGATTTTGTAGACTAAAACAAGACTAAAACTAACAATAATCAAATTATTAAAATGTGACTAATACTATGCATTTTAGTCAAAAGACTATAGACTAAATCAAAACACTGCCATCCATCATCTCTGTACATAATATAGTGGTGCCAGGAGTCATACCATCTATCTGTACATATTATGTTAGTGGTGCCAGGAGTCATACCATCTATCTGTACATATTATGTTAGTGGAGTCAGGAGTCATACCATCTATCTGTACATATTAAGTTAGTGGTGCCAGGAGTCATACCATCTAGCTGTACATATTATGTTAGTGGAGTCAGGAGTCATATCATCTATCTGTACATATTATGTTAGTGGTGCCAGGAGTCATACCATCTATCTGTACATATTATGTTAGTGGTGCCAGGAGTCATACCATCTATCTGTACATATTATGTTAGTGGAGTCAGGAGTCATATCATCTACTGTATCTGTACATGTTCTAGTGGTCCCAGGAGTCCATCATCTATGTATACTGTATAATGCTAGTGGTCTCAGCGCTCTGTGGCCTTCCCCTTGTTATTATGGAGCTTTTTCACAGCTTCCCTTCACAGCTCTCTCTGCCAGTTAATGGTTCCAGAGGTGTTGGTTGTCTGAGTTGTATCTGTTTTCCTGCCTGGAAACAAATAGCTCCACTGTACTCTGCTGGGAAAACTAGCTGGGAGCGGTGCGTCACACGGGGAAGGTGTGTAACCGCGTCCTCACCGGTATGGTGGAGCCAGAATGACCATGCCGAGGTCTGATCTGTCTGATCTTGATCACATTCCCCCAAATATCTTGTCACATTTGCGATGTCCTTCCGGCAGGGCATACGCTACATGATAATAGAAGTGTGACAGTGACATACAGTTACAATACCACCCCTCCCGGCACCCCCAGTGCACGGCTCCAAGTTTTTTTCTTTTTTTTTCTTTCTTTTTTTTTACTTCTCCCACAACCTGACGTTTGTTGATGATTGCGGTGGAACAGTGGTGCGTCCTGGCGCTGCTAGCTAAGCAGGCTTTTCATCCCCGTGATGATATCCAAACGTATATTCCTCAGCTGTAACTATTCCACTATTATGGTTGCAGCTCCTGTCACAGGCGGCCGCGTGCTGCCGTATCAGCTACCATCAACGACCATGATCTCGGAGAGGCACTCTGGTCAAGTCTGTCAGGGAGCGACACGGAGAGGCACTCTGGTCAAGTCTGTCAGGGAGCGACACGGAGAGGCACTCTGGTCAAGTCTGTCAGGGAGCGACACGGAGAGGCACTCTGGTCAAGTCTGTCAGGGAGCGACACGGAGAGGCACTCTGGTCAAGTCTGTCAGGGAGCGACACGGAGAGGCACTCTGGTCAAGTCTGTCAGGGAGCGACACGGAGAGGCACTCTGGTCAAGTCTGTCAGGGAGCGACACGGAGAGGCACTCTGGTCAAGTCTGTCAGGGGCGACACAAGAAGTGAGTCATTATCCCCTCCGTATTGGTGTCACTCCGTTTGCCGCGGAAGTGTGTGTGCGTGTGTGTGTGCGCGCGTGTGTGTGAGAGAGGAAAAGTCGCAGCCCGGTTAATGAAATCCGGAGGATTTATCTCTGTTTAGTCTCAGCCTTAATGGCGGGTGTTTTTGAGTCTTGTGTGTCTGATTTGTCTCTCCTCAGTCTCGGTCTCTCCTCAGTCTCTCCTCAGTCTCAGTCTCTCCTCAGTCTCTCCTCAGTCTCTCCTCAGTCTCTCCTCAGTCTCAGTCTCTCCTCAGTCTCTCCTCAGTCTCTCCTCAGTCTCAGTCTCTCCTCAGTCTCTCTTCAGTCTCAGTCTCTCCTCAGTTTCAGTCTCTCCTCAGTCTCTCTTCAGTCTCAGTCTCTCCTCAGTCTCTCTTCAGTCTCAGTCTCTCCTCAGTCTCTCCTCAGTCTCTCCTCAGTCTCTCCTCAGTCTCTCTTCAGTCTCTCCTCAGTCTCTCTTCAGTCTCAGTCTCTCCTCAGTCTCTCTTCAGTCTCAGTCTCTCCTCAGTCTCTCCTCAGTCTCTCCTCAGTCTCTCCTCAGTCTCTCTTCAGTCTCTCCTCAGTCTCTCCTCAGTCTCCTCAGTCTCTCCTCAGTCTCCTCAGTCTCTCCTCAGTCTCCTCAGTCTCTCCTCAGTCTCTCCTTAGTCTCAGTCTCTCCTCAGTCTCTCCTCAGTCTCTCCTCAGTCTCTCCTTAGTATCAGTCTCTCCTCAGTCTCTCCTCAGTCTCGCCATTAGTTCTCCGGCTGCTGGCAGCAGTCCATGCCGACTGTTAAGGAGCCTGATGGCCGCTGGTATGAAGGACTATGAAGTCAAGGGGGTATGAGTCTGTGGCAGAACGTGCTCCTCATAGAGGGGGTGGGAGGGCTTCTCCAGGATAGCAGCCAGCTTCCTTCTCATCTTGGCTAGCTCCTCATAGAGGGGGTAGGAGGGCTTCTCCAGGATAGCAGCCAGCTTCCTTCTCATCCTCCAAATGTTTTTTGTCCTACTGTTCAATAAAGGTTTAATGAATCGTATATCGGTACTTGATATTGGCCGATACTTGAACTTAACTAAAAGCTTAAGACTCCAGATTGGTATCCGCTGAGAGGAAGTGCTGAGAGGAAGTATGAGTACAGTCTCTTAGTCATTCTACATGTGTTCCTTCCAGGCACCACATTCTCTACAGTGAACTTGACTCATTAGTCAGTCTATCCCATCTCCGGGCAATATATTGCCCTCATCTATTCCCTCGAAAAGCTGGTCACGTATCGTTGTCTCCTTCAGACACTGATACCTGTTCAGTGTTTTCTTTTTTCTTCTTTTCCAGTGTGAAATGACGCGGATTACCGGAGGGTTAGCTGATCCCGGGTCTGTGTTGCTCTGTTGTGATACCGTGGCATCCTTTCATCTGGCTTTAAGACTCCAGTATGAGGGGTGGGGGTGGGGGGGGATTCATAATGCTCTCAGAGACTCCACTATTAATCATATTACACAGGCATCTAGTTCTCTGCGGATAGTGAGGGTATAGTGAGACAGTCACTATATAATATGTTTCCTAACTTGTCAGATAGTTTTGTGTGCTAACCCACGAGGTAGAGCTTCGCTCATTAGCCAAAGCCCTTAACACTTTCACTGCCACACACAAGATATCTCGGGTTTCCGATAGTTATGTTGAAAGCCACTCACGAGATTTCTCGGATTTTTTATTTTTTTTTCCGATCTGAAATCATATTGCATCACGCGAGCATACACGAGCGCCGCCGGCGATCATATGTGGAAAAAAGCGCCCCCTATCGTCTCCCAGATGACATAAGGGATTTTGGAATGGACTCAATGAAAATGGATAGGGAAAGAAATCCGGTACTCCACATTTTCCAGTCCACTGATCCAGCCGGGGTTACCACAGTTCATTCTGGAGCCTCTCAGCCCCGCAGAATCATGTACTGCACTGTATCACGTTGGATCCATACACTTATCGATTTTTTCGAATGGTGATCAGGAATTGGAATATACCAGTTGGATACCATCTGATGTCAGGTAAGGAATCTATGTTATCAGTGTTAGGATAATCAGACTAATTTTGATGAAGATATAGGCTGTTTTGTGAAATGGGCTCTTTCGGTTTCACTGTAAAAGTCCAAGAGGAAATGAACACAGCGATTATCCGTGCGCGGCACGAATGTGCTTGCGTGCACGTATAATATTGATCATCTAGCGTTTATTTGAAAACTATTCATAAATAGGCCGACGAATATCAATGTTCTGGAATATTCCAGTAAAAGACGATTATCACAGAATGGTCTAGAATGAACTGTTTTTTACCTCAAAACGGGTGCTTTTCAAAATGCTCTGAAACGGAAATGAAGCGATAAAAAACCAATCTGCCTTGACAGCACTGACTGGAAAAGTATTCTTTGATAAGCGACGGGCAGATTAGACACATAGCCATAATTTAAAACATAGATTAGGCGATATTAACGTTAACATTGAAGTGGACCGTGGCATCAAGGGGGTAAAAAGGAAAACACGGCGTGGCGCTCAAAGTGTTAAATAGGCGAGGCATTTATCATCTATACAAGACCATAATACAAGAGGGGCCAGAAATGGTCAGTTTGTACTCCCTCGTCCTAGAACCAATGCTTTAAAGCGGTCTTTTATTTATAGGCGCATAACACTCTGGAATAACCTACCTAGTTATCTCTACACTTTTAGTAAATCGATTTTTAAAAAGAAACTCAAATCTCAATTACAGCTGTTGCCTTAATGTGTATTGCATTTGTGTATGGGTTTTTGCCTATTAGCCTACAAGTTTTAAAATGGATATTTATTGTATGTTTTTAGTTAATTGTTTTGTTTTTTATTTCTATCTATAGCATATGTGAAAGTATCTTATTTGCTATATACTAAATCCTTGTTTTTATCTTTTGTATTGATCTATGCATTAACTGTTTTATGTATTGTGTTGTGTGGATCCCAGGAAGACTAGCTGGGAGCCATGGCACCAGCTTATGGGGATCCTTAACACTTTCAGAGCTGGCCGTGTTTTCCTTTTTACCCCATTGAATGCCCATCAACCACTTCAATGTTAACGTTAATATCGCCTAATCTATGTTTTAAATTATGGCTATGTGTCTAATCTGCCCGTCGCATTATCAATGACCCATTTCCAGTCAACATTGTCGAAGCGGATTGTTTTTTTATCGGTTCATTTCCGTTTTATAGCCTTTTGAAAAGCCCTCGTTTTCACGGGGGAAAAAAGCATTCCATGATAATCGCCCTGTACTGTAATATTCTAGAACGTTGTCATTTTCTGCCTATTTATGATCGTTTTCAAATAAATGCTAGATTATCGATGGTATATGTGTACGTGTGCACGCTGGTGCCGCGCGCTGAAAATCGATTCTCTCAGTTCCTGATCGCTGGCACAGTCAAACAGCCATATCACATTATAGGGGGAAAGCTTATATCTCCGTGAAAACGGGTCTGATTATCCTAAGACTGGTAAAATAGATTCCTTACCTGAGATCAGATGGTATCCAAATGGATTATTCCAATTCCTGATCGCTATTCCAAAAATCGATCATTTTATTGATCCCACGCGCAGGGCCGCCTGGGAGAAATGCGAGGCCCTGTGCGAGATTTAAACGCGAGATTTAATACCCAAAAGGTATTAAAAAAAAAAAATATATATATATATATATATATATATATAATTTTTTTTTCTTTTTTTCTTTTTTCATACAGTCAACATATTCTTAAATAATAGCGCTGCCCGAGGCTGGGCATGATACAGTCAACATATAGCAAGAGAGAGAGCGAGAGAGAGCTCCCGTTCTACAGTCGATATACAGTGTACAGAGAGAGAGAGAGAGAGAGATAGAGAGAGAGAGAGACATTGGAAAGAAATTGAAATGCTATTTGGCCCTAAACAGAGAGTACACAGTGGCAGAATACCTGAGCACTGTGACTGAAGATCCTTGACTAGGTACAGACTCAGCGAGCACAGCCTAGCCATCGAGAAAGGCCGCCATAGGCAGACTGTGTGTGTTAGAAAGAGAGAGAGAGAGAGCGAGAGAGAGCATGTGTGTTTGTCGTGTGTGTGTGTTAGAGAGAGAGCATGTATGAGAGAGATAAGCAAAGATGACCCCCTAAAGGATATTCAACTTTTAATGAAAGAACAAAACAGAAGGAAAAGATAACTTCACAAAGGCAACATGAATATACATAGATCCAAAAGGACAAAGATCAACACTTAAATCCAAAGAGAAGAGGGTCTATACCAGATAAAACAAAGCAGCAAGGAGCCAATGGCCGACATCAGCTAAATAGGCTAGCCAGGTAGGCTACTGACACCAGGCCACACACAGCTTTGGCCAACGGCCCAACGCTACCCAAGCTACACAAACGACCAAGACAATTCACACACAGCACATGTCGTATCTCCAAATGTTGTGAAGTAACATATGTTTTGCCTGGAAAAAAACATTGTTATTAACAAAACAATCGGGAGGGGAAGGAAGGAAGAGTGGTGTAATGTCATGACATTTTCATTCATCTTACCTGCACCAAGGAACGCAGGGCGAAAGGCCGCAACACAGGTCTCCACGTTGACGAAAGGCCTCTCGCTGGCGGCACAAAAAGAAGCTATGGCCGGAGCCTTGTCATGGTGCAGGCCCGACTACATCTTCTGTCAAAGATGATGTCGTAGTCAGAGTGCCAGAACCCCCTGCTATTCTCACGGCTAATGTCAATGGTCGTAGCACAAGCTAGGCTAACTGATAGCATCAAACTAACGTTCCCAGCCGAGCGCAGCCGGCAGCTAACGTCGTAGCTAAACAGCTAACTGGCTAACAGTTAGCTCAACCCGGCTATTGCTAACCATTAGCTAACGCAGAAGCAAGCTATGCGGCTACCACTGAAAAACTGTACAATGTGAGAAAAGCAATACAGGTGCTGACACCAGGCCACACACCGTTAGCTACTAGTACTACAACAGCTAGTCGGCCAGTTTGGCTCCAGAGAGAGAGAGAGAGAGAGAGAGATATCCACGGCGGGAATAGAATAGAGTTAATAGAATAGGTTAAAAACTCACCAAACGTCCAAGAGGATGGAGACAACCGCGTGGAGTTGACGAAGTTCATCTGCCAAACGACCATCCTCTTCATCTTGGCTGCATGCGCTGTCTCTAGGTTAGCTAACGCTAGTTAGCCTTTAGCTAAGCTAGCTACTAGCCGACATCATCATGGCTATATCCCGACTGCACCATGACAAGGCTCCGGCCATAGCTTCTTTTTGTCCCGCCAGCGAGAGGCCTTTCGTCAACGTTCCTTGGTGACCGACCGACTGATAATGACCGACCTCTTCGTCTTGGCTGGCATAACTAAGCATAACCTCCAAAGCTGCACGCGCGAAATAGTCAAACGCAGCTGACGCACGCCGGCGTACACATGATGTAACCACTCCCTTCGTTGAAACCAATAGTATGTCTGCTGCAGAGCCCCAGAGCTCCAATAGTGAGTATGTCTGCTGCAGAGCCGCAGACCCAGGAACAAGTCAGACACATTCTACAAACGTGTCTAATGTGAAATATATAAGCATATAAGCAAAACTAGATTTTAGGTCTGTGATGAAAAAGGGCCTCGCGGGAAGGGGGGCCTCGCAAAAAAAATATATATATATATTTTTTTTCTATTTTTTTTTGTGCGAGGCCCCCCTTCCCGCGAGGCCCTGTGTGACCGCACTGCTCGCACACCCCCTGAGGCGGCCCTGCCCACGCGTATACTGTAAAACACATAATCCCCGCTGCTCTGAGGGTCCAGCATGAAGCTGATCGGCCCCGGTTACATGAGTGAGAAGTAAAATGTGGATTCCGGGTATTTTTTTCTCATTCATTTTCATTGAGTCCAATCCAAAAGGGTGAATTACCATCTGGGAGACGATAGGGGGGCACTTTTTTCACATCTGAGCGCCTGGGGTGGCTGATTTACCAACGGTAGACTCGTTGATGAAATATGAATTCAGATCGCTAATAAAATAAAATTAAAAATATTCTCATTATGTGCATTCAACCCGCGTGGGGTAAACCCGAGAAATCTCGGTTTGGGCATTCAAAGTGTTAATAAAAACATAAAAAAAACATTTGACCTTTTGACCCCCCCGACCCCCACCACAGATAACCACTCAGCGCCCCCGGATGTGACGGGGCTGTCGGAGCGCTCCTCGTTGCATGTGGAGCGTCCCCAGGTGCCCTCGGTGCGAGGCGTCCCCCGTGGCTACAACCACCGCACCAGTGTCATGGAGACTGCAGATGGTGAGTTCACACACACACACACACACACACACACACACACACACACACACACACACACACACACACACACACGCACGCACGCACGCACGCACTCCTCCTACTGTCCCTCTGTCTCCCCTCCCCATGTCTGTCTTTCTGTCTGTCAGTCTGACAGAATCTGCGGACTGGCCCCTGGTGTTTCCATGGTAACAGATCCCCCCCCCCTGTGTTTCTCCCCTCAAATGTTTTGAATCAGCCAGTGAACCGCTGTTAAAAACACACCGTCTATATAGTTGGTCTCTGGCAGTGTTGGCAGCATTTAAAAACTAAACCCTGTGTCACCTTATGTGGTTTTATTTATTTAACCTTTATTTAACCAGGAAAAATAAAAGATAAAAATGTCTCTTTCGAAGGAGACCTGGCCAACATAGCACAGTAAGCACACCGTAACAAGGTTTACGAAAATGTAAAAGATAACGAACGGACGCACGATAGAAAATCTAGCTTACGAAAAGCAATTGCACTCTTTTTTTTCTCTTAGTAATCTAGCTCGCGGTGGCCAGTAACTCTTGTTAACGTCATTGTAACTGAGGGGTACAATTCCCTGACTGTATTGATAAGTATGGTATTATTAAACCACTACCTCTTGTACTTTAACTTCTGGCCATCCAGTACATGATATAGATATGATGAACACTTTCCCACCTGATGAAACGAAGTCCACACAAATGTACAAATCGAATATTTTATATAGCAAAGGGTATATACAACGTTCACTTGATGACATTTATGATTTGAAATGCACTTGTATGGCAAATGAGTATTCGTAGGCAAATCAACATTGAATGTCCAGTCTCTGGTTACGCAGGGAGTAAGTATACAACCTGGTTTGTTAGGGAACTATAGCGATGGTACTTAAATGATTATAGCTGGATACACTAAGGGGGGGGGGGGGTCCCGCTGGTTGTAAGACAGTAGGGGGGGGGTTAGAAGAGCCGCTGGCGGTATCCCATCTGGCCGACGATTTCTTGGGAGAATTCAGAGTCCTGAACACGATGCCCACAGAACCTCGGTCCGCAGATGAATACAGCTGGACCCTCTGGTGGACGGTAGCTGCCGATCCACAGATGAAGCGACGTGAGGCGACCTCACTTGGAGTAGAGCGCCGTCTCACCTTGACTCCTCTCCGGGGGGTAGTTCCAACACTCAGCAGTGTTGGCCGTTATCCATGGAATAATCAAAGCACCCAAAGCATGTAGATAATCCAAGCCGTGGAAGGCTCGCCGTCGTCCGGGTAAAGTAATCCAATGTACAGGTCCACTCGTCCTGGCCCGGAGCTCCTCGGATGCAAGCACCACACGTGGTCTGCCCAGCCTGGTTAAGACTCCAGATAACGTCAGGAACGATGGGGGTACTGCTCACTTTATAACTCTAACCGAACGATGCACCATACATAATAGACTATTATTAGCTTAATAGAAATACGTCCAACTCGACGGTATAGTGCCAAACTATGACAATTCAACTATTAATCCACACGATGTCTCAATGCCTATTCTGAGGCCAAGTAGGCCTTACTGCACCACACGTGCGTCGTGGGTGAGGCTTTGCGTCTGTTACTAGGTTGGAGGGTAAAGAACTAATGGACTAAAAGAAAGTTCTACTTTACTTGCGCCATATATATATGCGCTGTGAACAAATAGTACCATTCGTATTTCGCCAGACGTATTCCTACGCGGAACCGGGCTTGCCACGACATGTTGGTCGGCACGATTGAACTTGAACCTAGGGGTATGGCTGCTGGCGCCAGGTTCTCGTCCAATGGTAGAATTAAACTATTATGGGCTGTTAGTAGACTAAAGGGATATTCAGTGCATATTGTACAAGGAATATACAGGGGATATCAAACGATATACAAATACTATTAAATATATATCCATAAATAAATATATATATTCGGTTTAATCTGATACTTCACAACAGCCGCCCCCTAATTAGTCCCACCTAATTAGCTAAGCAGAGACAGATTAACCGCACTGTCTACCACTCAAGGTCCGCTGTAAGGGTCAGTCAACTCACAAAGTCATGGGGTCATGGTCATCATCGATAGTGTCTGGGAGTCGGGGCAGTTCTATTAGCCTCGCCACGGGTCGTGTGTAAGTTTGCCCTTGGACGAGTACTTCAGCTGCTCGGACCTTGCCATCGGCACCGGTGATCACTTTGCTTACGCGGCCAGCCGGCCACATAGCTCTGGGTAGTGACTGGTCGATAATCATGACGACTGTTCCTTCTGTCAAATTGTCTCTCTCTTTTACCCACTTCTGGCGGGGTCTGTAGAGACGGTAGGTAGTGGAGTAGAAAGCTGCTCCAAAACTTGTCAGCTAGTACTTGACTGTACCTCCACAATCTTCGGCCGTTCGCTTCTTCAGGCCTGTACATTGTCTGGGGTAGCGCGGGGTCCAGCCGCACCATTAAGAGTGTGTTGGGGGTGACTGGGTCGACATCTGCTACATCACTGGAGACGTAGCCGAGGGGCTTGGAGTTCAATACTCCCTCGATCTCCGTGAGGACTGTCATTAGGACTTCCTCCGCCACAGTCTGGGCCCCAAGCACGGCGTACAGGGCTGTCTTTATAGAACGTACTTCTCGTTCCCAGGTTCCACCGAAGTGGGGTGCGTTCGGGGGATTAAACTGGAAGTCAATCTGGGATGGAGCGAGGTGGGTCTTAAGTTCTGGGCCCATAGCTTGGAAGCTCTCTCTCAGCTCTCTTTCTCCGCCTTTGAAGTTTGTCCCGTGATCAGACAACAATGTAGACGGTTTTCCTTTCCGTGATGTGAATCTTCGGAAGGCCATAAGGAATGAGTCTGTGCTCATGGTCGGAAGGAGTTCGATATGGATCGCTCTGGTGGTCATGCATTTGAATACAATACCCCACCGCTTCTCGGTTCCTCTTCCTCTCTTTATATACAACGGGCCAAAACAGTCCATGCCTGTGGAGTGGAATGGCTTGTCGCCGAGTCGGAGGCGACAGGGGGGTAGGTCAGCCATCCGTGGTATGCTGGGCTGCGCGCGCCACTTTCGGCAGTCTAGACAGGTTCGCTGGAAGCGTCGCACCGCTTCTCTTCCTTGAAGTATCCAATAGCGACGTCTGATCTCCGCGAAGACTCTCTCTGCTCCTGCGTGGTGTACATCCTCGTCGTATTTCTTTATGATCAGCTCTGTAACCTTGTGTCGGCTGTTCAAGACTATCGGGTACTTAATGTCATCCGGTAGATCGGGGGCTCTCCGCAGGCGACCACCCACTCTGATGAGAGTATGGGCGTCACTCTCGGGTGCCAGGTGGAGCAGTCTGCTGTCTGGTGGGACGGGCTTTCCTCCCTGTAGACAGTCTAGCTCATCGGGGAACGAGTCTCTCTGGGCTCGTTGTAGTAGAAGAAGCTCTGCTTCTTCGTAGTCAGCTGCTGAAATGTCAGTGGTGGACTGAATCTCTGGGTGGTGCCACAGGAATGTCTTTTGCTGCGCACTCTCTAGGGTAATGCAGTCATCTATGTTGGGGTCTGTGGAGGCGACTGTGCTCAGTCCACAGAACATAGGTTTCTTGTTCTCAGCCTCCTCTTTACTTGCTTCCCGTGGGGTGGGCGTAGGCCACTCTTCTTCCGGGAGCTTGAGGAATTCTGGTCCGTCACTGTAGATGTTGCGACGGGTGAGGTCATCTAGGGACATTCCCCGGGTGATGACGTCAGCTGGGTTGTGTTTGGTGTCCACATACCGCCAGCTCGCTGCTTCTGTTAACTCTTGAATCTCGGTGACTCTGACTCCCACGAAGACTTTGTATCTGCATGAATCAGACTTGATCCATGTGAGTACTGTCGTGGAATCTGACCACAAGATTGTTCTGTGCACCGGAATGGTGAGTTCACGTTGGATTAACGTGGCTAGATGCGCTCCTGCTAGGGCTGCGCAGAGCTCTAGGCGCGGGATAGATTGTTGCTTTCGTGGGGCTATTCTGGAGCGAGCCAGGATGAAAGCAGTGTGTATCTTGCCTCCCTTCTCTTGGGCACGCAAGTAGGCCACCGATCCATAGGCTACTTCGGAGGCGTCGCTGAAGACGTGTAGATCAATCTTGCATGTCTCTGGCCTCACTGTGGATGGGAAGTAGCTGCGGCGTATATTGACGCCTGGGAGTGAGCGGAGTTCCGTCTCCCACTCTCTCCATGTGGAGGTAAGGTGTGCGGGTATTGGGTCGTCCCAGCCCTGGTCCTTGTCCCATAGTGCTCGTACAATCATCTTTGCCCTGGTGGTGTAAGGTAGAATACATCCCAACGGGTCATATTGTCTGGCGAGTGTTCTGTACACACTCCGTCTGGTGGTCGGTGTGGCAATGTATGACGCCGTGGATGGCTGATACATCGGCGAGCGTTGGGGGAGAGGCCTCCTAGGCGAGTCTCCTCTTGCGCCTCTCTGTGGGCTGGTACCGGCAGGGTACCATGGCCCGCGGGTCCAGGTGCTATTCCTCGGGGCTGGTCGTGCGTCATGCTCACCCGTGAATAGAGTCAGGGGTCTGTAGCGCAGCGCCGCGGGGGTATAGCCTGGGCTGTACTGGACCTCCTGGTCCGGTGGAGTACTGTGCTGTCGTCGGGCTTGGTTCTCCTCCTCTCCCTCTTCTTCTTCTATCAGGTCCTCTAGATCCTGTAGTCGTTTATTTAGCTTCTCCGCAGTGTATGCCGCTCCTTCCTTGTAGCTGGGTCTCGCTTGGACCGGTCGGGGAAGGGGGTCTGCGGGGGGTATAGGCTTGGTCTGTTGGTCAAGTTCAGGGTCGCTTGCTCGGTTAGGAGACGCTGCCCTTGACTGTTGTCTCGACGAGTTCCTTGAACCCCTGGCGGAGGGAGAGGGTGTTGCCCTGTGGTTCAGCCGCTTCATTATCCGCGCCCGTAACTTGTCGCGCTCGGCTTGTAGTCTGTCGCGCTCGCCCTGCAGTCTGTCGCGCTCGGCCTCGCGCTGGATGAGATCTGCTTCTCTGGGCACCGGCAGCGGCGCGCTGGGCGTCGGCCCGGTCTCTTGCCATATTCTCTTCCGTCTGAAGGCGTCTCATCTCCAGGCGTCTGCGCTCTTCTTCGCTCCGTCGTTGCGCTTGGAGTTGTTCGCGCTCGCTAAGCGTCTGTGCCCGGAGTCGATCGCGTTCACCCCGAAGTCGATCGCGTTCACCCTGAAGTCGATCGCGTTCACCCTGAAGTCGATCGCGTTCGGTAGAGGCTGTCAGGCTGACGAGGAACGCCTGTGATAGCATCCTCTCCGCTTCGCTGGGGGAAGACGGTTGTAGAGGTGAGCCGCTCCTGGGTGAGCCGCTCCTGGCTGTACTCGTTGGGGAGTCCTGGCGCTCTATTTCCTCGGCGCTCTCCTCCTCTTCTTCCGTGCAGAGTTCTCTCTCTGTAGGGTTGTCTTCCTCCCGGGGCTGGTCGGGGACTACTTCTTCGGTATTGGCGGGGGGTAAAGGCATGTCAGCTCCCTCCTGGTCCCCACCGTGAGCTTGGTCAGTTACATTAGAACCCACTAGGGCCTCTGTGGTCGGGGAAACCTGGTCGTTAAGGTCAGACATAATTTTACTTTCTACTTTTACCGCGTTTACCGTTTGTCGAAGGCTAGGTAGTTGACTGACAGCGTAATCCTCTAAGTACTGAGGTGGCTGTCGTCTGCGCTGCGGGCGTTCTACGTTAGGAGGACCGTTTCGTGGAGTGTTCATCATAGGCCATTTTAATATTAATAACACTATATTAATATTACACTAGTTACCCTCCGGCTCGAAGGACCAATTGTAATTGAGGGGTACAATTCCCTGACTGTATTGATAAGTATGGTATTATTAAACCACTACCTCTTGTACTTTAACTTCTGGCCATCCAGTACATGATATAGATATGATGAACACTTTCCCACCTGATGAAACGAAGTCCACACAAATGTACAAATCGAATATTTTATATAGCAAAGGGTATATACAACGTTCACTTGATGACATTTATGATTTGAAATGCACTTGTATGGCAAATGAGTATTCGTAGGCAAATCAACATTGAATGTCCAGTCTCTGGTTACGCAGGGAGTAAGTATACAACCTGGTTCGTTAGGGAACTATAGCGATGGTACTTAAATGATTATAGCTGGATACACTAAGGGGGGGGGGGGGTCCCGCTGGTTGTAAGACAGTAGGGGGGGGGGTTAGAAGAGCTGGCGGTATCCCATCTGGCCGACGATTTCTTGGGAGAATTCAGAGTCCTGAACACGATGCCCACAGAACCTCGGTCCGCAGATGAATACAGCTGGACCCTCTGGTGGACGGTAGCTGCCGATCCACAGATGAAGAGACGTGAGGCGACCTCACTTGGAGTAGAGCGCCGTCTCACCTTGACTCCTCTCCGGGGGGTAGTTCCAACACTCAGCAGTGTTGGCCGTTATCCATGGAATAATCAAAGCACCCAAAGCATGTAGATAATCCAAGCCGTGGAAGGCTCGCCGTCGTCCGGGTAAAGTAATCCAATGTACAGGTCCACTCGTCCTGGCCCGGAGCTCCTCGGATGCAAGCACCACACGTGGTCTGCCCAGCCTGGTTAAGACTCCAGATAACGTCAGGAACGATGGGGGTACTGCTCACTTTATAACTCTAACCGAACGATGCACCATACATAATAGACTATTATTAGCTTAATAGAAATACGTCCAACTCGACGGTATAGTGCCAAACTATGACAATTCAACTATTAATCCACACGATGTCTCAATGCCTATTCTGAGGCCAAGTAGGCCTTACTGCACCACACGTGCGTCGTGGGTGAGGCTTTGCGTCTGTTACTAGGTTGGAGGGTAAAGAACTAATGGACTAAAAGAAAGTTCTACTTTACTTGCGCCATATATATATGCGCTGTGAACAAATAGTACCATTCGTATTTCGCCAGACGTATTCCTACGCGGAACCGGGCTTGCCACGACATGTTGGTCGGCACGATTGAACTTGAACCTAGGGGTATGGCTGCTGGCGCCAGGTTCTCGTCCAATGGTAGAATGAAACTATTATGGGCTGTTAGTAGACTAAAGGGATATTCAGTGCATATTGTACAAGGAATATACAGGGGATATCAAACGATATACAAATACTATTAAATATATATCCATAAATAAATATATATATTCGGTTTAATCTGATCCTTCACAACAGTCATCATTCGAATGTTCTGGTCAAAAGCTAAATTCAATCTTGAAAGAGTTAATAAATGACAGGAGGAGGCCATCTTTATGTTCCCGGTCCGTCGTTTGCACATGGCCAGTTAAGTAAACCAATCCATAAATAAACTCACGGCAGATATGCTCCAATCCCCCATCCATCCTCCCTCCAATACCAGCACTGACGTCCTGCTGTAAATGGATGGGTGACGTGTTTACAAGCAGGCGGTCTGGATATTGGAGCACAAATTTCAATATAGCCTATTAAATGACATTCATTAATCCTTTGCTGCTCTTGGGATATGTACAGATGATGTGTTGTCAGGGTTCCGCCTCTGTATAAAACTATTAGACAGCCCGGCTAAAGGTCTTTTCACCATGTAAAGGAAAATCGCATGTATATTTTCCTTACATAAAAACTGTGGAAGAGCACAGATCATGTCTATTCCTTACATAGGTTGTTTGAATGGTATACATCACCCGTATCTTTGCACCTGCACTTGTGGTATGTGGTCTTTGAGGATCTTGTTCAAACCCCCCACCTGGCATCCTGTTGTATCTTTAGTTGTCTCGCTGTTCATCCTTTTCTCTCTCTCTGTCAAACACACACATACACGCACATGCACGCACACACACACGCAGGGACCGAAACTAAAGCCCGCCGCCCGCCAGGGGCGCTCAGTTTTTACCTTTGGCGCTTGACACTTAGAGGGCTGCCCGCCGTGTGGCGTGTAGTTCATAACGATACTCTTATTTTGATTGTGCGAGTACAGATTATAGCCTCTCGTCTTTTTTTTTCTCCGCCGCGAGATCGTTAAAAAACTACAAGTCCCACATTGCACTCAAGTCAACGGTCCAATCACAGTAGAGTGACGTGACTGGTTTCATGAGAAAGAAAGCAAATAACCAATCGGAAGCTCTCATTTGGCTTGTTTACTTCCTGAAACGCCACCATTGCGATATGCGGGCAGTCTGCTCTAGTCTAGATCGGACCTCTATGAGCTACCGTTACTGTTTAAACAATGACCCAGTCAACTATTCACTTTTAGTTTAATACATGACGAGGCATTGTCTAACGGTATCTAGCTGGCTAGCTACTGATAGCTGCTGATATCAACAAATGCTCCAGCAATAGTCGACTCGAGTGCATAATACCTCCGTTCCCTCGTTAGCTAGCTCACGTTAGCTAGCTCCCGTTAGATCTATCTGTCCCAGTAAACTAAATTGTCTTAACGTTATCTACCGGGCTAGCAGTAGCTACAGTTAGCTCCTGATATCAATGTCTTATAACATTGATTGAATGCGTATTCTAGCTGAGGGCATGTTGAATGTGATTTGACAAAAGAACCGTAGCGTTATACCAATAGGGTCCAACTGCATCGCCGGAGAATCCTTGCATGCTGAATGTAGGGTCTAGCTGAATATAGGGTCTAGCTGCAGGGCCGGAGAATCCTTGCTGGAGCTGGAGGCTACTCAAGTATACACACAGACAGTGGAGCTGTTTGCAGATAGCGAGCATTTTGACTTATTGCGTGGTGGCGATGTCTCGCAGATAATACAACTACAAGTATGATTATATAATATATATTTTATTTAAAAAAAAAATTATATAAAATATATATATATCTTTTTTTTTAATCAAACTAAATTTGGCAGGTAAGAAATATGCTTGGCGGGTAGATTCTTCCCATCTACCCGCCACTGGCCGGTGAGTCAAAAAGTTAATTTCGCTCCCTGCACACACGCACACACACACACGCTCAGTGTCTCGCTGTTCATCCTTTTCTCTCTCTCTGTCAAACACATACACGCACGCACACACACACGCGCACACACACACACACACACACACACACACACACACACACACACACACACACACACACACACACAGTCCCCTGATATGTCTCTCCTCTGTGAGTGGCAAGGTGACAGAGCCCTCAGTTTAATGGATGGTATTTATAACCGTTCCTCCAGCTCAACCCCAGTCTGCTGTCTGTCTGTCTGTCTGTCTGTCTGTCTGTGTGTGTGTGTGTGTGTGTGTGTGAGCGCGCAATGTGTGTATTTATCTGTGCATATTGCAGTGTAGTGTCGCTGGGCTTAAGCTAGATCATGTCGCTCTGTCTACAAACAAGACGTCTGGTAAGGTGAAAGTGTGTGATCATCAGTCATCTTTTTTTATTTTATTTTTTATCCACTTTTTCTCCTCCTGTTTTTCTGTGTTTTTCTCCCATCCCAATTTAGTCGTTATGTCAATTCCCCCCTCCCCTTCCTGGTCGTTGCTCGCATGTGCCCCCCACTGGTCGGTCTAGGGAGCCCTGAAGTCTATCAGATGCTTCCTCCGAGACATAGGAGACAGCCAGCAGCATCTTTTCACCTGCCAGCGCGGATTCTCATTGGCGTTAGGTGTAACGTGTGGGAGGTCACACTACCCTCGCCATCTCCCTCCCTCGCTGTGCAGGCGCCCTGACCTACCTGTAGGAGTCGCTGTTTACAACGACCAGAATACCACCCATCGACTCCCCTCCCGCTGACTCTGCCAATTGAGTCAGTGTAAAGTCAACTCTTGCTTTCCACTCCAAAGGACATAAGGAAACAACTCCAAGTTCCAACTCCAAGTCAATTTTTATTTTCAACTTTTCAACAGTTTTAGTTGCAGTTGATTCTTGACTGGTTGGTTCTTCATATAGGTTGAAAACCTTCGAAAACAAAGAAAAAGGTTTTAACAATGCAATAAACAAACAATAAACAACAATAACCATCTTTTCAAACCAATAAGTTCTTTTTAAACATGGTTGATTTTAAACATTAAATATATATTTTAAATAATCAAACGTCTTTTAACGATAGTGTTTACACAATGAATGCCAAAATGTAAAGTATTAAATTACCTTATAAAGTCGACATTTTAACACAGTCTTAAATTAACTCAACATTTTAACCCAATTATTAAAGTAATTTTCAATGAATCATTTCTGAATTGTAACCTTTAATAAATGATTCAAGTTTAGTAAACATTTGATTCAAGTCAAGTAAACATTTGGTATTTTAAATTGAATAAGTGAAGAAATATAGCTAAACTTTAAGCTTGTAGATCAGCTCTGATTGAACAAGGCATTTTAAACCTTTAAACATGAGTTGTCGACCTTTTTAGTAGTCTTTCAAATTCTTAAATCATTTTAACATTTCTAACTTGGTCTTAACTTGTAAAGATACTTTTAAACATAAATGAAAACCAACTCTCAAGCAAGTGAATGTGTAGACTGAAACAGTTGGAGCTACTAAACACACAATTGAATTAGCCTGATTTTAACCACATTTAAGCAGAAGTATAAATAAACAGTAGAATAAGTAGAACATAACCGACCATTGGCGTCTTTGGGGGTAGAGCTCCTTGGGTCGACCTTCAGCTTGCTTTGTTTGTTTGTTCTGTGAGTGTCTCCACCACCTTCAGCTTGCTTTGTTTGCTTGTTCTGTGAGTGTCTCCACCACCAGCCTTTAACAGCTGTTCAATCAGCCAACGGCAGCCATCTTGCAGCTGATGCACTCTGGGAGATGTAGTTGGTAGTTGTCTGAGGTGTCTTGACATGCTCCACTCATGAGTTTTAACTCAACACCTCCCACTTGAGCTCCTGGGTTCTTAACCACAGAGGTCACTCAAGTCCTTCACGCCTCTGTTGTTCTTCAGTAGGAAGTAGAATGACCAGCCGTCTGACATCTCGATGCAGAATTGTGGCCGGGATTTTGGTTTTTTCACTATTTGATTTTGTGGGCTTTCCTTTGTCATTTGCTTTCGTGATGGGGACAGGATAGCTGGGAAAGGTCCTCACCAGCACATCTCTTACGATGCCTTTGCGGTCAGCGTTGACACTGACTACTCTAGCCAGCTTGTACTGTCCTCTCAGGGCATTTTGGTCAGCCAACCAGACCACATCTCCAACAGCAACATTTCGCTCTTTGGTGTGCCATTTGTTCCTTATGAACAAATTAGGACCGGCCAATTGGCTCCATTTCTTCCAGAACTTGCTGACTTCTGCCTGAATATTCTGAAGTCTTTTGTATGGGTAGCCATCAAACTGAAAGTCTCCAGGGTCACCTTTAGGATGGGCACGTCCTAAAAGCAGAGAGTTTGGAGTGATGTACTCTATGCAGTCTTCCCTGCTTTGAGTTCTTGCATCGATGGGTCTCTCATTAGCAAGGTTGGCTGCCATGAAGAGAAACGTTTGGAATTCTCCCCATGTGAAAACACCTTCTCCACCAAGGTTGCTTAAGGCCTGCTTCACTATTCTGACAGCTGCCTCTGCTGCACCGTTCCTGTGGGGAGAGTCTGCGGGGTGGATCTTCCACGACCATTCTGTGCCATGTTTGGCAGCTCTTCCTTCAAGTTCAGGCCTGTTCAGTTGGTCAAGGAATTTGTAAAGCTTTTCCAGAGCAGGCTTGGCTCCCACAAAGTTAGAGCCAGGGTCTGACCAGAGTTTCCTGGGGTGTCCTCTCAGCGAAGTGAACCTTTGATAGGCGAGCAGGAATCCTTCGGATGACTGGTCACTCACCACTTCAGTGTGCATGGCTCGGGAAGCCATGCAGCAGAAGACGATTCCCCATACCTTGAGTCTGGTCCTCTTTTTGACCTCATCCTTCACTTCATAGGGGCCGAACAGGTCCATGGTGGTGAATTCAAAGGGTGCAGCTGGGCCTGTTCGCTCTGGAGGCAGGTCAGCCATGATTTGTTGACACTGTTTTACATTGTTCTTTCTGCAAACGACACAGCTGTCAACCACCCTCTTGGCAAGTCTCCGGCCTTTTATCACCCAAGCCTTTTTCCTCATGCGAAGAAGGGTTCCTGCTACTCCCTCATGGTTTGCTTTGTGGGATTCTTGTGCCAGCAATGTAGACACCCACGATTCAAAAGGTAAGACTGGCACTGCAGTCTTCACTTCGTTGAACATCTGGATTCTGCCTCCACAAAGTAGGAGTCCAGAGTTCACGTCTTTGTACACTGCCAATCTGCTTAGAGTCGTCTCTGGGAAGGCTATAGCTTCTTGAGCAGCGAGGAAAAGGTCTTCAGATGCGTTGTCAATTTCTTTTACAGTCAACCCAGCTTGTTTGGGTGATGCCTCCCACTTTGACTGCCCTGGCACCTGGCACTTCCTCTCTAGCCACTGCTTGACAGCTCGATAGACCCAGGCGATGACTCTCACCAGTTTGGACAGGTTGCTGAATCTTCTTATTTCCACAAGATCTTTGACCCAGCCAGTGGGCTTCCTTCTTAGAGGAGTTGGCATTTCCTTTTGACTTTTCTGTGTGGTCAGAGGGTCGTCTTCCTGCGGACTGATTTTAGCTTGAGCTCGTGTGATTGCAGCTGAAAATGCCTTCCTTTGGAGTCTGTTTACGCTCTCCCTGGCCTGGGCAGCTACCTCTCCAGCTGATTTAATGGGCCACTCCTCCATTGGCCACTTCAGGAAATCTGGTCCATTTTGCCAGGTGGAATCCTCTTTTAAATCTTCAGGAGTGCCTCCTCTTGTAATGATGTCAGCTATGTTCAGACCTCCACGGATCCACCACCAGTCCTGCACTGGTGCAGTCTTTTGGATTTAACCCACTCTGTTGGCAAAGAAGCTTTGGTACCCATAACTGTCTCTCTGGATTGCCCCAAGGACCGTCTGACTGTCCAGCAGATGGAACCATTTCTCGATCTTCATTCGAGCATGCTTTTCCACATACTTCCTGATTCTGGCTGCGAAGACTGCTCCACAGATCTCAGCTTTTACAGCTTCTCCCTTTTGATCCAGATGTGTCAGTTTGGCTTTTGATTCCACGAACCGAACTTCAATGCCATGACATGTTTCCCACCTTAAGTACATCACAGCTCCAAAGGTTTTGTCACTTCCATCAGAGAATGTGATGCCCCAAGGGTTTCCTTTCCAGTCAGCTGGTGTGAGGCTTCTGTAGAATTTCACCTGACCAAGCTGTACATATTCTTCAAAAAGCTGTATGGCTTCTTCTCTGATGCTTTCCGAGAGTGGTTTGTCCCAGGTTTCTTGGGTCAGCTTGCCACCTCCTCCCTCTTGGAATGCCTTTCTGACAAGAATTGCTCCCTTCTGCTTGACCGGTGCTACTAGGCCAATTGGGTCGTACAGCCCGGCTACTTGGCTTAAGAGAGCCCTTCTAGTCAGTGGGTTTGGTGTTTCGGTTCTCACCTCTTCTTTGAGGAGATCTTTGCCAACTCTCATTTTCTTCTTTCTTTTGGAAAAGTTAACAGAGGTCAACATGTAGAGCTTGTCTTCGTCCACTTGGTAGCCGATGCCTAGAGCTTTGTTGTCTTCTTCCCTCATTTGATTTGGGAGAATGAAGGTTTTCCCTTGTTCCTCTTTTAGGACTTCCTTCTCTGTTCCTTTCCTCCCACTTTGCCCTGACCGGACCCATGGTTTGAGGAAGAAGCCTCCAGCTCCCAAAATCTCTTCAACTTTTGCAGTGATTTTGTCGAGTTGATCCAGGTTATTGTGGGAGGTCAAGAGGTCGTCCACATAACTGTCCTCTTCAATGACTCTGCGTTCATCTTCCAAGTGAACAAAGCTGGGCAGGCTCGCCGTTTCTCTCATAGCCAACTGAGCGATGCAACCAGCAGGTTTGTCCCCGATGTTGACTCTGGTGATTGCATATTCACTGATCTCCTCTTCTGGGCTGTCTCTCCAGAGGAATCTGTGTAGATGCATCTCACGCTGCTCCAGCCACACAGAGTTGTACATCTTCTTTATGTCTCCTAGAGCTGCATGCACACCTTCTCTGAACCGTAGCAGTACAGCTCTAATAGGGTTGAGTACATCTGGTCCCTTAAGAAGGATGTCATTCATGCTCACGCCTTTGTACTTCTGGCTGCTGTTCCAGACAATACGAACTGGTGTTGTCACTGAATGGGGGTTTGGCGCCACCAGGTGGCTCACATACCACACTGGTCCAGTCCACTTGTCAATGATGTCATCGGTGAGTTTTATGGCTGCTCCTCGTTCGACCATTTCCTGGATTTGGGTTGGGTATGCGACTTTCCAGTCTGGTTCTTTGCTCAGTTGTTTTTCCATCCTTAAGAAGCAGGCCTGGACTGCACTTTTGTTGTAGGGGAGAGAGACAGGATCTACGGTCCAAGGATATTTTGCATCCCAGTGTGGAGATGGGGTGTGAGCATCCTCCTCTTTGTAGGTGAGGCCTCCTTTAATGATTTCATACTCCCTCTCCTCTGCCAGGGTCATTTCTTTTCCTCCTGGTGGACAGTTTCCACAGCGACATCCTCCACATTTTGGTTCACATGCAGCTCCGATGCTGTCCCAGTGCCACCACTCAAGGAACTCACGGTTACTGGCAACTGTGAATGTCTCTTGATATTTGACTGCTGCTGTTCTCATGGAGCGAGCAAAGTGAGTTCTTGATTCATATGCTTCCACGTCCACCTCTTCATGCAGATCAGGATGTGCTCCGCCCACCGTCTTCCCCAGTGGACTCTCCCATAAGACAAGGTCTCCAACTACTTTTACTCTTTGGGGAGCAAGTCTTCCCTCTCGGTGGCTTATGAGTAGTTCAACCTCTTCTGGCCTTTCCAGCTCTTCAAGCTTGACCTCCGGGAAAAACCTTTGCAACCTCTCTGGTTGAATCACTTGATGGACCTTGGCGATTTCATCTAGGCCGTAGCAGACTAGTTTGTGGGCTCTTTCAGTGCCTGTAGGAGTCTTCACTCTAACTTTGAGGAGGTATCTCTGAGTGTCCACCTTCATGGCCATTCCTCCAACCCCATGCACAATCAATGTTATCTTATCTCTTCTCAACCCAAGTCTTTCAGCAGCCTTATGGGTGATGTAGTTTGTATCTGACGCTAGGTCAATCAATGTCCCAATTTTCTGACCAGCGTTTGCAGTGACTTTCATCAGCATCATGATGACAGGAAGCTCGGCGAGACCATTTCTTCGCAGTAGTTCAGACTGGCCGGAGGTTTTGAGTGCCACTGTAGTTTTGTTAGTAAAAGCCCTTCTGCCTCGATCTGCCATTTCAGAGGAGAGTTCAGACAAGAACGACTCTTGTTCCTCTGTGAGTTTGCCTTTGTTGCCGTCTCTTCCACCTCTTCCTTCTTCCCATCGAGGCTTGAATTCTCCTTTTGGGCAGAGGATATAGTGGTGGTCTGCAGCATTTCCTCCCTTCTTACAGTCTGCATTTCTGCATAGGAATGTCTCTCTGCAGTATGCAGTTCCGTCATGGCATCCGAGACATTTCCTGCATGCTCCCAGCTTCTTCAAGGCAGCCGTCTTCTCCGAAAGCTTCAGTCCCTTGAACTTCCGGCAAAAGAACAGTTTGTGGTTATGTCCACTGTCGCCACAGACAACACATACGTCAAGCTCTAGTCTCTTTGTGTTCTTTGTCGAGGCAAACTTTCTTTCATTCTTTTTGTCCGGGCGATCTGGCTTGTCAGTCTTCTCCACAATTCTTAGTTGATCAAGCCTCTCCAGTACGTCTTCCTGGTTCTTCAAATATTTCAAGAGCATGTCAAAATGGTTCTCTGCTGTGACATTGCTGCTGGGATCTACCATGAACATCAACCAGTCTCTCTTGATAAAGTCAGGTAACTTGCTTTCAATTGATTTGATCACAAGTGCGTTGTTCATGGCCCCAGAGTTGCCCAATTCAGTGAGATCTGACAGAGCCTTCTCCACAGTTTGTATAAGGTCGATGACCTTTCTTGGCTGGTTTCCTTTTACATATGGTATCCTGTCGAGCTCTTCAAGGATTTCCACAGTGATGCTTGATTTATTTCCATGCCTGTTCTCTAAGACTCTGAAAATGTCTCTGGCTGTAGTGTAGGTAGAAAGTCTGAGTTCTTTGGAGATTTTCTCCTCCATGCTGTCCAAGAGCTGGATCTTTTTAACTTCAGGGGATCCGGATGGCTCTCCCTGCCTTTGCAGGCTTTCCCAATCTTTTCTCCATCTGTGATATTCTCTCTTATTTCCAGAGAAGGTAGGTAGGGTGGTTGGCTTTATCCTCACCAACGGTGTCGTCGGATGGTGTGGTGCAACTCCTGTGCCTTGCTCAGCATTCCTCAGGCTGCGTGCAGATGTAAACTGAGGTTTCATCTTCAGCCTGAGAAGGGTGTCTTCTAGCTTCTTGAGCCTCGCATTCAGTTCATCTCTGGATTCGTCAGGTATCCATTTCTCCCACGTGGACATTATAGAGATGGCCTTGTCTCCCATCTCGTCTGAGAGCGTTAGGTGCTGTTCATAGCACTCTAAGGATTCAGTCCTCACTGGCACAGTTCCTGCTGCTTCACTTACTTTCTCAGCTCCATCAATAGCTGTTTCCAGCTCATGTTTTCCATATTTGGACCACAGGATTAGCTGCACAATGTCTTTGATCTCTCCCATCTTTGTTTCGGCTTCTTTTGAAGTATGTTTGAGGTCGTCCTCTTCCTTCTCGTCAAGCCCTTCATCCTCAGGTTTTACTTCAGCCTCCAGCCCAAACCTGAATTCATCATTTGCCTCAAGCACGGCTCTATAACAGAGTGAGAGTGTGCTGAACTCATCCATCAGCTCGGATCGCAGCATGGTGTCTGCTCCTCTGGCAATGTGGTTGGCTTGTTTGGTGAAGCGGCGTTTTGCTGTGGTCCTCTCCTTCTTTAGTTCTTTGACCTCCGCCATATCTTCAGCCATCTTTCCCTTCCGTGTCAGCAGTATTGGGTCGAAGCAGTTTTATCCTCGTCCTCCACTGCTAGCATCTGGTTTTCAACTGTAAAGTCAACTCTTGCTTTCCACTCCAAAGGACATAAGGAAACAACTCCAAGTTCCAACTCCAAGTCAATTTTTATTTTCAACTTTTCAACAGTTTTAGTTGCAGTTGATTCTTGACTGGTTGGTTCTTCATATAGGTTGAAAACCTTCGAAAACAAAGAAAAAGGTTTTAACAATGCAATAAACAAACAATAAACAACAATAACCATCTTTTCAAACCAATAAGTTCTTTTTAAACATGGTTGATTTTAAACATTAAATATATATTTTAAATAATCAAACGTCTTTTAACGATAGTGTTTACACAATGAATGCCAAAATGTAAAGTATTAAATTACCTTATAAAGTCGACATTTTAACACAGTCTTAAATTAACTCGACATTTTAACCCAATTATTAAAGTAATTTTCAATGAATCATTTCTGAATTGTAACCTTTAATAAATGATTCAAGTTTAGTAAACATTTGATTCAAGTCAAGTAAACATTTGGTATTTTAAATTGAATAAGTGAAGAAATATAGCTAAACTTTAAGCTTGTAGATCAGCTCTGATTGAACAAGGCATTTTAAACCTTTAAACATGAGTTGTCGACCTTTTTAGTAGTCTTTCAAATTCTTAAATCATTTTAACATTTCTAACTTGGTCTTAACTTGTAAAGATACTTTTAAACATAAATGAAAACCAACTCTCAAGCAAGTGAATGTGTAGACTGAAACAGTTGGAGCTACTAAACACACAATTGAATTAGCCTGATTTTAACCACATTTAAGCAGAAGTATAAATAAACAGTAGAATAAGTAGAACATAACCGACCATTGGCGTCTTTGGGGGTAGAGCTCCTTGGGTCGACCTTCAGCTTGCTTTGTTTGTTTGTTCTGTGAGTGTCTCCACCACCTTCAGCTTGCTTTGTTTGCTTGTTCTGTGAGTGTCTCCACCACCAGCCTTTAACAGCTGTTCAATCAGCCAACGGCAGCCATCTTGCAGCTGATGCACTCTGGGAGATGTAGTTGGTAGTTGTCTGAGGTGTCTTGACATGCTCCACTCATGAGTTTTAACTCAACAGTCAGTATGACGGCCGGCCAAGCCGGAGGAAACGCTGACAGCCGGATTCGATACCAGTATCTCTTGTGTTGGTGACGAGCGCTTAGTCCCCTGTGCCACTCAGCCGCCCCTTGATCATCAGTCATCTGTAGTAATAATAATAATAATAATAATAATAATAATAATAATAATAATAATAATAAATTCAATTTGTACCGCACTTTATATTTGTGAAAATCTCAAAGTGCTACAGGAGATAAAGTTAAAGTTAAATGAATGAAAACAATTCAAACGAATAAAACAACCAATGAAATGGAAGAACATAAAAATAAATAAAAGAAATTATAATAAAATGAATAGAAGTAAAAAATAAAAGTAAAAGAATAATTCAGGCAAATGTAATGTGTTAATCTGAGGGAGGACTGCTTGTGTTGGAAACCTTAGTGAAGGCTGTTCATCATCGGGTTGCTGCTGAATGCAAAGAGGCTATTTTAATGGTTGGTGTATGTTGTTGTGTTATTATATAACGATTATAAAATACATAATTGTTAAGAAATGGTGTAGCATTTCTACCTCTGATTATTCCAGGGTCGACCGCCCTTGTGATTGTAAGGGGTGTGGTTGGATGCATAATGAAATCAATGAATATGGTAATTGCAGTCATTGCATTATAGCTTATGCACGTTCTTTATGGCTTGGTCAGCTGTAATTATTATGAATGAGTTGGAGTGGACTGGGGCCTGGTCCTCAGATGCGTGTCTGGGGGCCTTCTAATTGTCCCGTCAGGTGCTGTGACGGCTTGGCCCCCTAGTCGCCCACTCCAGGCCCTTCAGTCCTGGACGAGACGGCTGGGTCCAGCCTTCATTACAGGACAGCCTGGGCAGTGAGCTCTGTCCCCTGTGGCTGAGACCCAAACCCTCCTCCTCACCCTGAGACTGAGACCCTCCTCCTCACCCTGAGACTGAGACCCTCCTCCTCACCCTGAGACTGAGACCCTCCTCCTCTTCACCATGAGACTGAGACCCTCCTCCTCCTCACCATGAGACTGAGACCCTCCTCCTCCTCACCATGAGACTGAGACCCTCCTCCTCCTCACCATGAGACTGAGACCCTCCTCCTCCTCACCATGAGACTGAGACCCTCCTCCTCCTCACCATGAGCTCGCAGTAGGAAGACATGTCCCGGATGTTTCAGTCCACAAATAGCTGCTTCCTACATGTCTCCCTCCCCATCAACCTGGACCCTCTGCAATTTGCATATCGCCCCAACAGGTCCACGGAGGACGCCATAGCCCATGTGCTGCACACAGCAGCATCACACCTGGGCAAGAGGCAGGGGAACTATGTGAGAATGCTGTTCATCGACTACAGCTCAGCATTCAATACCATAGTCCCCTCCAAACTCATAGCCAAGCTCAGGGACCTGGGCTTGAACTATGACCTCTGCCAGTGGGTCTTGGACTTCCTGACGGGCAGACCCCAGGTGGTAAGAGCTGGCAACTGCACCTCCTCATCCATCACGCTCAACATAGGGGCCCCCCAGGGCTGTGTTCTGAGCCCCCTCCTCTACTCCCTGTACACACATGACTGCGTAGCACAGCGGAACAACAACACCATCATCAAATTTGCTGATGACACAGTAGTGGTGGGCCTGATCTCTGCCAACGACGAAAGGGCCTACCTGGAAGAGGTAGAGAACCTGTCACAGTGGTGTCAGGAGAACTGCCTCTCCCTGAACGTCAGCAAAACAAAAGAGATGATTGTGGACTTCAGGAGGTCGGGGGTCAAGGACTACAGCCCCCTCAGCATCGACGGGGCACCGGTTGAGAGAGTGAACAGTTTCAAGTACCTCGGAGCCCACATATCCGAGGACTTGACATGGACCACACACATTGACAGTGTTGTGAAGAAGGCACGACAACGCCTCTACTTCCTCAGGCGCCTAAGGAAGTTCCAAGTCAGTCAGAAGATCCTTAGGAACTTCTACTCATGTACAATAGAGAGCATCCTGACCGGCAACATCACCTCCTGGTTTGGGAATAGCACTGCACAAGACCGTAGCAGACTACAAAGAGTGACACGTTCAGCCGAACGCACAATTGGAGGGGGGCTTCCCACCATCCAGAACATTTACAACAAGCGGTGCAAGGGGAAGGCTAAGAGAATTATTAAGGACTCGAGCCACCCGAACAACTGCCTCTTTGAACTGCTGCGGTCAGGCAAGCGATACCGGAGTCTTAAGGCGAGCACAGAAAGACTCAGAAGAAGCTTCTATCCCCAGGCCATCAGGCTGCTAAACGAACAATAAACACTGCAACAACCATCAAATGCACACAGCACACACACCCACACGCACACACTCACTCAAACAAACAACACACTGCAGCACCCACTCTCCACACTTTAGATCACACAAACACACTTTACACTTTATATTTATTGATAAAGGATTTGCACTACAACTCGTACACCTACTGTGAATTGTACCTAAATTGCACCTCGTCCCATTTCTGCCTTGCACTATATAGTATTGTATATTAGTACACTGCACAGTATTGTATATTGTATGGTAACTACGTCTATTCTGCATCGAACATTGTACATATGTCTAAACTGAACACTGTGACCTCATTTTTTTACTTCTAATTTTACCATGTTATTTTATTTCATACTTATCTTGTCTTGCACAGTCTCTGGAGCGTAACAGTAAGAAGCATTTTGTATAAAAGTATTCTGTACTTCTGTATGACAAATATTAAAGAAACTTGAAACTTGAAAGAAACTTGAAACTCTCTCTCTCTCTCTCTCTCTCTCTCTCTCTCTCTCTCTCTCTCTCTCTCTCTCTCATGTTTGATCTCTCTCTGTGTCTCTTCTCTCTTTATATCTCTTTCTTTCTCTCTGATGCTCAATCTCTGTGTGTGTGTCTCTCTCTCTCAATTCAATTCAATTCAATTCAAGTGGCTTTATTGGCATGACGCAGCTTGTACATGTTGCCAAAGCAAACGGTTGATAACATAAGCATGGATTACAAAACACATATTAATGTCATAGTATATACAAAAATGTTCATCATAAAATAGAACATAAAATATTACGGCATAAACATGTCAGGTGACTGTCACTCACTGTCTCTCAGTTTGTGGCAGGCAGCAACATAGGCTGCTGCTAGCTCACAGCTTATTGAGTCCTCCCCTAGTAGGACTGGTAGTTTTCCTGTATCTGGTAGTGCAAGAAAACCTTTTGTTATTAGTTCAATTTTTTTTAAATGTGTTTCTCTAATATCTTTATATTTTTCACATTTGGTGAGGAAGTGCAACTCAGTTTCAGGCTCACTGAGGATGCAATGACTGCATAGCCTTTGCTCTGCAGGGAGCCAGGTTTTCCTGTGCCTCCCCTTTTCAACAGCGAGGCTGTGCTCACTCAGTCTGTATTTTGTCAAGGTTCTTTTTAGTTGTTGATCAGTCACCATGCTCAAGTAATCTGCTATGGTGTACTGTCGATTTAGAGCCAGATAGCACTGCATTTTGCTCTGTGCTTTTGTTTGTGTTTTCCAATAGGTGATGTAGTTTTGTTTTAGCTGTGTAGTAATTTGATTTATTCTGATTGGTGACGTGTTCTGTTCCTGAGGTGTGTTAAGAGAGCAGGTTTGTGGACTCAGCCTCAGGACCAGCTGGGTAAGGGGGTTCCTGATGCTCCTCAGCTCTTGGCACTGCAGGGCTTGATAATGGTACGAGAGGGGGTCACTTCGTGTCCAAAAGTTAATTGCTCTTTTTTGTGTTTTTAGTATTAGTGGGTAACGGCCTAATTCTGCCCTGCATGCATTGTTTGTAGTTTTCCTCTGGACATGTAGGATAATCTTACAGAACTCTGCATGCAGGGTCTCAATGGGGTGTTTGTCCCATTGGGTAAAGTCTTGTTTTGTAAGTGGACCCCACACCTCACTGCCATAGAGTGCAATTGGTTCAATAACACATTCAATTAATTCCAGATTCGAATTGGTATTTCTGTTTGTATATTTCTTTTTATGGCGTAGAAAGCCCGGCGTGCTTTCCCTCTCAGCTCATTGACTGCTTCCTTAAAATGTCCAGTTGAGCCTAAATAGGTGTAATGTGTGCAGTACTCTACATGTTTTGTACCAATTGAGAACTTTGGTAGGACGTCCTGAGATCTGGATCTTTTTTGGAATATCATTATTTTGGTCTTTTTGGGGTTTACTGCCAGGGCCCAGGTCTGACAGTAATGCTCTAGCAGGTCCAGGCTCTGCTGTAGGCCATCTGCTGTGGGGGACAACACAACCAGGTCATCTGCAAAGAGCAGGCATTTCACTTCCCGATTGTGGAGACTTACACCGGGGGCAGAGGACTTTTCTAGTATATTAGCCAATTCATTAATATAGATATTGAAGAGTGCCGGGCTGAGGTTGCAGCCCTGACGAACGCCTCGCCCTTGGGTAAAGAATTCTGTTCTTTTTTTGCCAATTTTTACACTGCACATATTACCAGAGTACATTGATTTAATAATATCATATGTTTTACCCCCTACACCACTCTCTATAACTTTATAGAACAGTCCTGTATGCCAAATAGAATCAAAAGCCTTTTGGAAGTCAATAAAACAGGCATATATTTTGGTTTTATTTTGGTTTATATGTTTATCAATTAGGGTATGTAGGGTGTAAATATGATCGGTTGTGCGGTGTTTTGGTATAAATCCAATTTGGCTTTTACTCAAGACATTGTGCTTGGTAAGGAAGTTTAAAAGTCTGGTATTCATAATACTACAGAAAACCTTCCCCAGATTACTGTTCACACAGATGCCTCTGTAGTTATTAGGGTCAAATTTGTCTCCGCTTTTATAGATTGGGGTTATGAGTCCGTGATTCCAGGTGTCAGGAAAATATCCTACACTCAGGACCAAATTGAATAGTTTTAATATAGCCAATTGGAATTTCTTGTTCATATTTTTCATCATCTCATTCAAGATGCCATCAGGTCCACAAACCTTTTTTGATTTAAGAGTTTGTAGTTTCTTAAGCAGTTCCTGCTCAATAATTGGGGAGTCTAATGGGTTTTGATTGTCCTTTATGGCAAGCTCCAATTTAGTCAATTTATCAAGAATTTGAGATTGTTCTGTGTTTCCATCAATTTGAACAGTGTGGTATAGTGTTTTAAAATGGGTTGTCCATATATCACTGTTCTGTATAGCCAATTCCTGTTTTTGTGGTTTGTTTATGTGTTTCCAATGTTGCCAAAAGTTGTTTGTATTGATTGCCTCCTCAATTAGTGTCAGTTGCTGTTTGTCATATTGTTGTTTTTTGGTTCTGAGTGTACGTTTGTACAGTTTTAGGGTCTCACAGTAAAGAATGCGTACATCAGCATTATTGGGGTCTCTGTGTTTTTTATTTGATAGCATTCTAATTTTTTTCCTAATGATTTTACAATCTGTATCAAACCAGCTGTTTTTTGTTGCAGTTTTTGGTTTGTTTGTAGTACATTTCAGTTGTGCCTCCTTTGCTGTTTGTCTGTATATATTGTTAATATTGTTTACTGCTAGGTTGAGGCTTTCTTTACTGTGAGAGTATGTGGAGTCCAGAAAGTTATCCAAAAGTGTTTGGATTATTGGGGTATGAGTTGCTTTCTGGTATTGTTCTGCACTGTTTTGGTCCCATCTGTATGAATTCCTGATATTGTACAGCTTACTGTTTTGTGTTTGTGCCATTGTTGTGTCTGATCTTTTAATAAACAGGGTAATTTGGCTGTGATCAGACAGAGGGGTTAGTGGTTTCACAGTGAATGAGCTGAGGGAGGAAGGGTCAAGGTCTGTGATCATATAATCTACAGTACTGTGGCCAAGAGGTGAGCAGTAGGTGAATCTACCTAGGCTGTCCCCCCGAACCCTACCGTTGACAAAGTACAGACTGAGGCTCTGACAGAGCTGCAGGAGATCTCTTCCACTCCTGTTGATGACCTGGTCACTATTTCTCCTGTGGGGGAGAGTGAAAGTGTGAGAGACATTTTCGTTTGAGATGTAAATGTCTCCTTGTGGATCTGTGAGGTCAGCAAGTGTTCCTGTGCGTGCGTTGGTGTCCCCACAGATGAGCACATTTCCCTGGGCCTGGAAATGGCATGTCTCTGTCTCAAGGGTAGGGAAAATGTCCTCTGAGAAGTATGGGGATTCGGAGGGGGGGATATATATTGCACAAATAAACAAATCCTTTTCTGTTAATAGGAGCTCTTTCTTTAGTTTTAACCATATGTAATATTTGCCCATTTTTAGGGCGTCAATTTGATGATGTAGGTCGGATTTATACCAAATGATTAATCCTCCTGATCCTCTACCTCTATTAATGTTGCTGTGTTTCTGAAATGGTACTATTATTTCTCTATAATCGTTGGGACAGTGGGTGACAGTGTCAGCTTTACACCATGTCTCCTGTAGAATAATGATGTTGACATCTTTAAGGTTTGTTTTGAGTTCCGGGGCTAAACTCTTCAGCCCAAAGGTTGAAGACTTCAGGCCCTGGATGTTCCACATGCAAACTGAAAGGGATTTCATTATACGAGAGAGATGGCACAGGTACAGTAGAACAGATAAAACAGTAACTACTGGATTGTCAAGAGAGGTACGAACGTTGAACTAAAATGCAGTGTTTACTGTATTTTGTAAATGTGTGTGTTTGGTTATTGAGAACATTGTTAGAGCTGATGCATTTTGAACAATATGTAAAATATTCTTTCAACAGTATAAAGTATCAATACTAATTCAGCTTTTAACTAGCTTTTCTTTTTAACTAACAAATGTTGTCTTAATTAAGTAGTGCGTAAATGCGAGTAGTGTGTGTGTGTGTGTGTGTGTGTGTGTGTGTGTGTGTGTGTGTGTGTGTGTGTGTGCGTGTATTATGAGACTAGTTCAGCTTAGTGCAGATGTACTGGAGGAGCTGTTTAATCTCACTCATTCCTTCAGAGTTCACTCTTCCTTGGAGGGCCTCTGCGTAGCTGCGTGGGGCCTGGTGTGGTTCTCCATGCTGTGGGCTGGGAAGGGGCCGAGGGCCAGGCTCTTGGTTCTGGTAGAGTCTCTGGTTTGTTGAGGGGTAGTAGCCAGGGCCAGTTTGGTTGTGCTGCTGGAGCTGCTGATGTTCTGGTGAAGCGGGGGGTCTGTGGGGTGCGCTGGGTCTGGATGGATGTCTGGGAGGTCTTTGGCTCCTGATGGGGTCTGAGGCGTAGTAGGGGTCCCTGGGAGGTCTTTGGCTCCTGATGGGGTCTGAGGTGTAGTGGGGGTCCCTGGGAGGTCTTTGGCTCCTGGTGGGGTCTGAGGCGTAGTGGGGGCTCCTGGGAGGTCCTCTGGCTGGTGTAAGATGGATGCTTTGACGGCCCAGTGCCACATCTTTTAGTGTTTTTGTAAACATGCCCACTGCCTGCTTTTTTAAGTGGGTGTAGTCGTACAGGTGATCAGGCGTTATGGATATATGATGTGCAACGTGTACATTTGGAAGTGAGGCACATCCTCTTGTGATGTCAGCGTTCACCCTATTGATGGTCTTGGGGTGAAAGTCTCTGCAGGGTAGCAAGGTTGAGATGGTGATGCGTGATTCTGGGAAGGTCGCAACTGCTTTCTCTGCTACTCTGGTGACCAGACTACCAACCTTTTCCCGTTCCTCCCGCAGGTTGTTGGTGCCAGTGTGGATGATAATATGGCCTGGTGTGCCAAACTCGGGGTGCACAAGGATCTGCAGTGCATCCTCTAATGTGGGGCATGGGATTTTGGACACTTTTGTGTTTGGGAAAAGTTTTTGTTCTTGGATGAACTTGCCGTTTGAGTCTATTAGGATAGCAACCTCAGTGTCCTTTTTCAGGGTGGTGGGCTGACGGTGTGAGATGCTGGGGGAGGAGGGGGCCTGGGGGGCTTGAGAGCCTCTCTCGGCTGCCTCCTCACTGGGTGGTGGGGGCTCGGTGGTGGGTGGGTTGTGGGAGGAGGGGGCCCGGGGGGCTAGAAGGCCTCTCTCGGCTGCATCCTCGCTGGGTGGTGGGGGCTCGGTGGTGGGTGGGTTGTGGGAGGAGGGGGCCCGGGGGGCTAGAAGGCCTCTCTCGGCTGCATCCTCGCTGGGTGGTGGGGGCTCGGTGGTGGGTGGGTTGTGGGAGGAGGGGGCCCGGGGGGCTAGAAGGCCTCTCTCGGCTGCATCCTCGCTGGGTGGTGGGGGCTCGGTGGTGGGTGGGTTGTGGGAGGAGGGGGCCCTGGGGGCTTGAAGGCCTCTCTCGGCTGTGGTGGGGGCTCAGTGGTGGGAGGGTTGGGAGGGGTGAGGGGTTGTGGCTGTTCTGTACTGGTAGACATCAGCTTCACCATGATGGCTGATATTTCCTTTGACATCTCGTTTCTCACCTGCATTATTTCCCGCTCCATGTTGTCCTTTGTTTCCCTAAGTTCTGTGGTGAGGGCCCGGTTGTCCTTCTGCACGCTGGAGATCTGTTCCTTCAGCTCCTGTGTAGCAGACTCCAGCTGGTGCTTCCACTGCTGGAGGTCAGGGTGTGGTGTGGGGCTGGTGGAGAGCTGCTGTTCTCTCAGCTCAGTGATCTCCACCTCTAGTAGAGCCAGTCTGTCTCTCAGGAGGCTGACGGTGTGGTGGTCTGGGTGGTCTGGGTGCTGGTTGTTATGACCAGGAATAGGGGATACCTGGCTCTCTGTTGTCGGGGTGCCTGTGGTGATGGGAGAGCTCGGAGTGCTTCCTGTGTCCTTTCTAGATGCTGCCCCCTTCTTCAGAGTGGGGAAGTCCTGTCCAAAGGAGCCAAGGGCAGCTTCATTACCTTGCACCATGACCGTACCATTTTGGTAAAAGTTGACAGTCAGGAACCTTCTCTCTTGGTCCTTGTCTTCATCCTCAAAGATCTGAAGTTGTCTTCCCTTGCAGATCCCTCTCTTGATTACGAAGCTGTAGTGCTTTGATGTGGCTGTATGCCATGCAATGTCATGCTCGGTGAAGAAGAGCAGGTTGGTAATAACACCAGTGGTTTTAGAGCGGTCAGCATATAGAGTCTATGGGTATTCTCGTTGTACTCTATGTCTGAACTGTATTCTCCCGTTCTCTGATTTGATCTCTTCTGGATATTCAAAAAAACAGGGAAGGAAAAAGCCTGCCGCTGTCCGTGCTGCTGTCTCAGTGTCCATGTTGCTATAGCACTGGTTTGATATAAAAATCGATTTGTTCTTTGCAGTGTGTTATTATTTTCTTTTGGTTTGGAGGCTGGGACTCAAGGTGTAGGAAACAGCCTGTGTAGGTTGGAGCTAGCTAGTTAGCCAGTACTGTTAGCTAGCTAGCAGGTCAAAGTTAGCTAAATAGACACACACTGAGGTTCCCAGCTACATGTATATATATATATAATATAACAGCCTTCTTTGTGATGGTATTTATCTTGTCCAAAATGTTTATCTCTCTCTTAACAATCACAAGTTAGATATTAAATCAGGAGCTCATCTTGTGCATGACTTCCTGTCTCCATCTCTCTCTCTCTCTCTCTCTCTGATGCTTGATCTGTGTCTCTCTTTCTCTCTGATGCTTGATCTGTGTGTGTGTGTCTGTGTCTCTCTTTCTCTTCGTGCTTCAGCTTTTTGTGTGCAGTGATGTGAATAATGTGGTAAAGATATTCTAATGTGTGTGTTGATTGACTAACATGTTCATAATTTGATTTGACTGAGCTGATAATTGTTTAATTGACCTCAAATCATCTAGAAAGCATTTTTAAACCCTGCCAATATAGTATACAATGTGGACTGTAATTTGAAACGGGCACCTTTTTGAGATACCTCATGAATCACTTATGGGGCCATCTGGTGAGAGGACCTCTCTGTTGCTAGGCAGCGGTCCTCCTCTCCTCACCGCTGAGCTCTCCAGCCTCTGGGGTTATGCCAGGTGTCTCTGCGGAGCGTGCTTGATGATGGTACTTGTCACCTTTGACCCCCAGGTGGCTGTGGGAGGTCACGCCGCGTCAGGAATGATTGACAGCTGGTTGTCTTCCTCTTCTCATTAGAACGCCCGGCCACACTGACCTTTCATCTTGTCTCCTCTTATCTACCCCTCTTCTCACCCTTCCCCGGTTCCCTCTCTCTATCTCTCCATCAATCTCACCATTTGCATATGTCTCTCCACGCTCCCCCTGTCCCTCCATGTTCATCTATTGTCTATTGTCCATAACCCGATTCCTCCCATCTCCCCGCCATCGTCTCTCGTCCCCCTCTCGTCTCCACCCCATCCTATCTGTAGGCGTCCCGGTCAACAGTCGTGTCTCGTCTAAGATCCAGCAGCTCCTCAACACCCTGAAGAGGCCGAAGAGGCCGCCGCTGAGAGAGTTCTTCGTGGACGACTTCGAGGAGCTTCTGGACGGTGAGCTGTCATTACGCTCCAGATGAATACATTATAATTGAGAACAGAAAGGTCTCTCCTTCTGGAGTGTGAGCGGAACACTGATGATCAGAGGCTTCGGTGGCCACTGAGTGCAAAATACCCCCTGCTTGTTTTCCAACTGATAGAAACAGGGTTCGCACAAGGTCCTTGAAGTGCTTAAAGTGCTTGATTTTTTACAAAAAAAAGTCAAGGCCTGGAATTCCCTGATTTTTTTTTTTACAAGGTGCTTAAAAAGTCTGTGAAATTCAAATCAACCATTCACATTGAATGTTTTGTTCATCCATGATAAAACATTTCTGAATCAAGAATTTTTTTTTCTTGTTCTGCTCTAATCAAATCTGACAATTTTTGGAAACAGGAATTGTTAGCATTTTGTTAGCAATGCTAGTGGAGGTGAAGAAAGAGAGATTCTTTAATCCTGGACCTGCAGCTTCCTGACAGAAATAGGTTTGTAGTATTTATAGTACTGACTTTACATTAGGGTGGTTGTAACTCAACGAAGTCTCATCCCAGCTGTGTTAAAATGACCTCGCCACGCCTGATGAGCACACGGTCACGTATGATGCTTTTAGATCCGTGGTTGTTTTTCTATCTGGGTGGAGCCGGCGACCACCAGGTGAGCTGTGGGGAGTGGGCAGGAAACACACACACACACACACACACACACACACACACACACACACACACACACACACACACACACACACACACACACACACACACACACACCTACACACACATACACGCACGCACACACACACACACACACACCCACCTACACACACACACGCACGCACACACACACACACACACACACACACACACACATACACACACACACACACCTACACACACGCACGCACACACACACGCACACACACACGCACACGCACACACACACTCACACACACACCGACCTCCATGGTTCAGCCCTATCTAACCATTTTCTCCATTCCAACCAACCCACGGTGGGTCTGGGTGGTACTTGGCCACAGGCTGAGTAAACAGTGTGGAAGTGAAAAAGCAGCGGGAATAGCAGCTCATCAGCGGGTATCATGCGGCTGTCCCCTCGCTCGGCCTCGGAGGTCTGCCTGGTTAGGGGAAAACGGCCCACAGCACTGCTGAGATGGGAGCGAACTCACGCAGACTGTTAACTGTCCCGGCGGAGCTGTGTTATATCTGGTTCAGACGCACCTGGCGGGTTAAAACAGCTCAGGGTCCTAGGAGTTATCCTGGGATATAGAAAATAGTGTGAGGGGAAGGAGGGGGGTAGAGAGAAGAGTCGGGAAGAAAGGTGAAGAGAGAGAAAGAGAGATGGAGCGAAGCAGACACATTGGCATTGGTTGGACCTGACACCCCTGGTCAGCTCAGTTAAACAATCCTGGATCGTGGCGATACTGTATCGATACAGGGACGCCAAGTATCGATATTTAATTATTTAAAAAAATAAAATTAAATGATAAATTTTTTTTTTCCCGCAATACTCAGCGTATCGCGATACTATCGTATTGTGACACAAGTATCGCGATAGTATCGTATCGTGAGGTCTCTGGCGATTCCCACCCCTAGTGCATACTGTACTACCATGTTTGTGACATCATGGGTTTGTATCCAACTTTGTTGCCCGTCATTCTAATGTATACTGTCTCCCAGTTGTCAGGCTCCTCATTCATGTCCATTCATTTTGAGGACAATTTCTAAATATCATACATCTGCAGTATAAACTAACTGTACTGCAATTTTATTGTGTGTAATATATTTCTGTCAAAGGTCAAACGTCAAGGTACTTTTTTATTGTTGTTGTTTTTTGCAATTTTTTTTATCATCCGTAAAGGAACTATTTTACACTTGAGGTGTAGTTTGGCCAACTGTCAACTTCTCACAGAATGTTTAGAATCGTTCATCCAGCAAGGAGAAGGTAACCATGGTAACCACTCCCCAAACATTCCATGCAGGGCAAAGATACAAAGTACACTCAAACCTGCAACAAACTGACCGGATCTGCTTTTATTTTTCAAACGTAATAAATCTCTAAAGACATCAAATGCCAAAACAAGCATGTACCTTTAACTCAGAATTGTCTGTTTTATTGAAGTTTGTTTGTTTATACTTCAGAAATATGATATTTAGACAAATTTACGGATGAAGAAAATTATTTTAGTTAGGTCCCTAAAATTAATGGAAGTCAATATAAGGAGCCTGACGCCTCTGAGGAATGGTGGTGTTGACAGCGGTGGTTGCTAGCTTGCTTGTACATGTCTTTAAATAGACGTAGGACTGCTGAAACTTGACAAGTTCTATTAAAGTGAAATATCCCTTTAAGCGCTTATGGTTCACCATGTGAGGGTGTATACCATCTAATCACAATGTCCTGGGTTTGACCTGTGACCTTTGTTGCATGTCATCTCTTCTCCCTCCCTGATCTCCTGTCACCCACTGCTCTGTCTTAATAAAGCAGGAACGTATATGTTACGCACCCCAGTAAGGGGACGCAACACAAGGCCACAGACAGGGTAGGTGAGGGTGCAGTGACACAAAACCACAGAAACAATTTGCAAAATAATAGTATTTATTTCACAAAATTAAAACACAGCAACACAGAAAGCAAGGAGGACTTCCTAGTGGCACCAAATAAAATACAAAAGGAAATGAAATCCCACCCTCCCCTTTACAGGCGCTGAATGCCCAAAAGTACAGGTGGTGGTGCTCACTCTAAAGCTGGTGTCTTTAACATCAGGTCACCTACGTGATGCAAAATGTAGACCCAGGGTATCTTCCTGTCCTCAATGTCCCTGTGTGCAAAACTAAAGATTAATACACAAGAAAAGTAGTCACCATAGGCTGGGTGAACAAGGGAACAAATATACAAAGGGTTAATACAGAAATGTACACAAACTATAATGACTCCACAAAACACTGCAATGAACCAGAGCTTCAGGTACCAGCTCTACACCAAGGCCAATAATGAACCAGAGCTTTAGGTACGAGCTCTACACCAAAGATAATAATGAACCGCTAAAGATATGATGAACCGCTAAAGATATTTCCTATACTAACAAGAACCAGAGCTTTTACCAGCTCTACCAAATGTACCATGAACCGCTAAAGATATTTCCTATACTAACAAGAATCAGAGCTTTTACCAGCTCTACCAAATGTACCTCTAAATAGCCACTGCTCTATATACCTCTAAAGAGCCACTGCTCTATATACCTCCAAAGAGCCACGGCTCTATACCAAACGACACAAAGAGAATTGTCACCAAAGACACAGAGAGACACCCACCACCACAATGAGCCAAAAGAGCTAACTATCACTGCACAAAATGGGATATATAAAGGGAGAGTGGATGTTGATTGCAGATCAGCTTCAGCTGCCGTTGCACTGGGGTGAGTTGCTGATTGACCAGCTGGCTGCTGGAAGCTGGAACTGAGAGACACCTGAGAAATAAATATGTAGGCACAAGAGGGAGACAAAAGACAACAACAACCCAAAACATACCTATATACACAACAGATAACATACATAACTCCCTATATATATATACATAAGGACACCGTCCGTAACAATCCCTCAAAATATTATCATAATTCTGGATTCTGGATGAGGAGAATGAGGGGAGAAGGGAGGGAAGAGATGGGAGAGAAGGGAGGGGAGAGAAGGGAGGGATGAGAGGGGAGATAAGGGAGGGAGGAGAGGGGAGAGAAGGGAGGGAGGACGGACAGAAGAGGGAGAAGGTTCAGTTGTACAAAGAGAGGGAGAAGTTTATAGAGTAAATAGAGGAGCAGTGCGTGTGATAGAGGGAGGGAGAGGAGAGGCGAGGGGATGATGAGAAGAGAAGAGAGGAGGAGAAGAGAAGAGAGGAGAGGTGATAAGAGAGGAGATGAGAGGAGAGGTGAGGTGAGAATAGAGGAGAGAAGAGGAGAGGAGGACAAGAGAGGAGAGGAGAGGTACAGCTCACTGAGCAGAGTAGGAGAACCCAGGCATGATGGAAGGTGTAGTCAGTTGCTGATCAGTCAGGCACAGATAACTGATATGGACGGCACACTGTTCACCTCTCCATCTCTCCACCTCTATCCCTCCACCTCTCTCATCACCCATCCCTCCAGCTCTCTCGTCCTCCATCCATCCACCTCTCTCCCCCTCCATCCCTCTACCTCTCTCCCCCTCCATCCCTCTACCTCTCATCATCCATCCCTCCACCTCTCGTCCTCCATCCCTCTACCTCTCCATCCCTCCACCTCTCTCATCCTCCATTCCTCCACCTCTCTCGTCCTCCATCCCTCTACCTCTCCATCCCTCTACCTTTGTCCTCCTCCATCCCTCTACCTCTATCTCTTCACCTCCATTAATCGCACCACTTATGTTACACAGACACGATCTTTCCCGGCGTTACTGATATGCGTGTGTCACCCTTCCCAGCCCACCACTACCACCACGAATACCTGTGTAAAAGCTGTTTGCAGCCTTTGTAATCGCCATGCCCATTTACAACATCGCTTTTAGTTCAGTTTATTGTCATTTGCCCATTTGGAAAACATACTATTCAGAAATAGCCTCTGACCACGTCATTTGTGTTACGTCACCATAGCAGTACGGCGCCATCTTGGATCACTCAACAATGGAAGGAATGGTGTCATCATCTGGTCGTTCTTTCTGATTTAGACTAATGTCCCTTCTCTCTCCCTGTACATGTAGTTCAGCAGCCAGACCCCAACCAGCCTAAGCCTGAGGGCCAGCAGATGAGCCCCATGGATGGTGAGCCACTGGGGGTGGTCACCAACTGGCCCCCCTCCCTGCCAGCAGCCTTGCAGCACTGGGGCACCACCCAGCCCAAGAGCCCCTGTCTAACCGCACTAGACAACGCTGGAAAGCCTGTTTACACCCTTACCTATGGTAGGTATCAACACCCAGCCACAGAGAGAGAGAGAGAGAGAGAGAGAGAGAGAGAGAGAGAGAGAGAGAGAGAGAGAGAGAGAGAGAGAGAGAGAGAGAGAGAGAGAGAGAGAGAGGTCCATAAAACGTCTCTATAAACCTGAATGGATGTGTTGATGTGTGTATAGAACTCTACAATCCTTTTTTGTTTATTTTTATGTTATTGGCATGTGTCTACTACCCCTTTCCAGGTAAACTATGGACCCGGAGTCTGAAACTGGCCTACACTCTTCTGAACAAGCTGAGCACCAGGAACGAGCCTTTACTACTGCCTGGAGACAGAGTAAGTTATGAACTACTACTGTGCTGACTGGAGACAGAGTAAGTTATGAACTACTACTGTGCTGACTGGAGACAGAGTACGTTATGAACTACTACTGTGCTGACTGGAGACAGAGTAAGTTATGAACTACTACTGTGCTGACTGGAGACAGAGTACGTTATGAACCACTACTGTGCTGACTGGAGACAGAGTAAGTTATGAACTACTACTGTGCTGACTGGAGACAGAGTACGTTATGAACCACTACTGTGCTGACTGGAGACACAGTAAGTTATGAACTACTACTGTGCTGACTGGAGACAGAGTACGTTATGAACTACTACTGTGCTGACTGGAGACAGAGTAAGTTATGAACTACTACTGTGCTGACTGGAGACAGAGTACGTTATGAACCACTACTGTGCTGACTGGAGACAGAGTAAGTTATGAACTACTACTGTGCTGACTGGAGACAGAGTACGTTATGAACCACTACTGTGCTGACTGGAGACACAGTAAGTTATGAACTACTACTGTGCTGACTGGAGACAGAGTACGTTATGAACCACTACTGTGCTGACTGGAGACAGAGTAAGTTATGAACCACTACTGTGCTGACTGGAGACAGAGTAAGTTATGAACTACTACTGTGCTGACTGGAGACAGAGTAAGTTATGAACTACTACTGTGCTGACTGGAGACAGAGTAAGTTATGAACTACTACTGTGCTGACTGGAGACAGAGTAAGTTATGAACTACTCAGTCGGCCAAGCTGAAAGGCTGGATTTGTCCTCCACAACGACACACCTGAGCACCTGTAAAATGCTAAGGCGTTACCTCCCAACCATGCCTGTCACTCTCCAGTACAGTGTATTATTAATGAAGCTATGTGTCCTTCCGTGTTGATCTATAATAATGCCGACCGTGGCAGTGATTGCGTCGCTTATGTCGTTGCAGGTTGCACTTGTGTTCCCCAACAACGACCCGGTGATGTTCATGGTGGCGTTCTACGGCTGTCTCCTGGCAGAGCTGGTGCCCGTGCCCATTGAGGTACCACTCACTCGAAAGGTAACCAATCCTGCCCACTCCTAATAGCTGGCAACACATTTGGTACTGTGCCAAGTGAGCATGGACAGCATCCTAAAACAAAGTCTACTTGACGAGGAATCTATGAACTTCAGTGCATGTTTTGAAAATGACCAGCTGCTCTCCCCCTACAGCACTTGACCACTTGAGAAGAGCTCTAGTGACCCCTACTGGAATGACATTGAAATTACACTTGGGTTTATGTAAAGATACCATACAGATAATGGCATCACCAGAACACTCCTACAAGGATTCAATTTGATTAACAAGATTCCAGATGTATGGCCATGTCAAGGCCTCCCACTTAAACCTTTCAGGTGTACATTTTCAGAGTTCTATGCTGGCCAATGTTACATCTTCATTATAACCTTCAGTCAATTGCTTACAACCACTGGACAGCCGGTTTAAAGCCCTAGTGTCTGGTTGCTCTACTTGTAATTTGGCAATATTATAGTATAATACTATCTTTTTTCAGATTCAGAATTTTTATTTGCCACATGGAAGCAATACAATCATACAGTTTTCATACAAAATCATAAATAGAGTTCTACCATGGGCAAAAGGAGCAGGAAGAAGAATAAATCTTATGGTTACCTGCCCCCTATTTTTAAACTAAACAAGTAACAGTATCAGTTTCATTTTATCATTTCAAACCATACAACCTATACAATACAAGACAACCACAAAACAACACTACAACCACCACAAAACAATAGACAACAGCAACAACAGACACCACCCATGGTCCGAAAAGTGGGATGGAAGAAGCCAATCCTGTGAACTTCCATTCCCCACACCCCGGCCATCACCCTCTACATACAACATGTAACACAGCTCCGCTTCCCACATCCCCTGACATCTCAACAAGACATACTTGAGTCTGACCAGTCAATACATATTTTATATACATACTCCTTTTAATGCCAAACATCATGTTCACCCTCCTCCTTATACCTTTCCAATATTCCTTTTTTTTTTAACTTTCTTTTAAACTGGTATACCGTATGTTTTTACTCAGTTTAACGTCCTCGTCCAATCCATTCCATAATTTTACTCCACAAACAGATATACACATAGATTTTAGAGTGGTTCTTACACCCGGTTGCTGGAGTTTCTGTTTCCCTCTAAGATTATAATTCCTGGTTCCTACCCTCTCAGTGAACCGATATTGGATGGGGGTTGGAAGAGAGTTATGTGAAGCTTTGAACATAATTTTGGCAGTTTTAATTTTGATCAAGTCCCATAATTTAAAAGCTGATGCTTGTAAAAACAATGGGGTAGAGTGTTGGTTGTACTTAGCACTGTACACAATCCGTATGGCCTTTTTTTGCAGAATATAAAGAGGTGATATATTGGAACGATAAGTATTACCCCATACTTCCAGACAATAATTTAAATATGGGACTACAAGTGCATGGTAGAGGATGAGAAGTGACCTTTGGTTGACAAAATTCTTGGATCGATACATAATCCCCACACTTTTGGCCATCTTGGATTTTACATGACTGATGTGAGGTTTCCAGCATATCCTGTCATCTATGATTACACCCAGGAATGTGGTTTGCTTTACTCTTTCAATACATACATTGCCTATCATAACTTTCACTGTTAAATCACTATTTCGCTTTCCAAATAACATTAATTTAGTTTTACTCAAATTCAACGACAATTTATTCTCATCAAACCATTTTTTTAACTTTATCAACTCCTGCAAAAGATCCTGCAAATTTTGCCCTGAACAAATTATATTAGTGTCATCTGCAAAAAGGATGAATTTCATGATTGATGATACTCTACATATGTCATTAATGTATAATAAAAACAGTATCGGACCCAAAATGTACCCTTGCGGTACTCCGCAGACTATGTTCCTCAATGTTGACCTATGTTTGTCAATTTGTACAAATTGTTTCCTGTCTTCCAAATAACTTTCCAACCAATTTAGAACTGTTCCTCTAATACCACATCGATCCAGTTTTTTTAATAATATACCATGATCTATAGTATCAAACGCCTTCTTAAAATCTATAAATATTCCTACAGCTAATTTCTTATTGTCCGTACATGTGGTGATTTCCTCAATTAGGTCTGTAAGCGCCAATGAAGTTGATCTATTTTTTCGGAAACCATACTGGCTGTCGGAAAGCAAGTTATTTTTTTCAATAAAACTGAAAAGTCTTATTGAAAAGAGCTTTTCTAGAATTTTTGAGAACTGAGGTAGGAGAGAGACTGGCCGGTAATTTGTAAAAGTATGTTTATCCCCTGATTTAAATAATGGTATTACTTTAGCTATTTTCATTTTATTTGGAAATGTTCCTGTTTGAAAGGATAAGTTGCAAATGTGAGTTAGTGGTTTTATAATTCCCCCAACAATTTTCTTAATCGTCTCTATCAATATCATTATAATCTTTAGATTTTTTATTCTTACAGTTCAATACAGTGTCCATTACTTCATTTTCATCTACCGGATAAAGAAACATTGAGCCTGAATTGAAGTCTATCAGTTTATCCAGTGACCCAGTTGTGAATGTAATTTTCTCTGCCAATTCAGGTCCAATACGTACAAAGAATTTATTAAAACCATCAACCACCTCATCCATGTTGCTTATGGACTTTTCATTTACAATAAAATGATCTGGATAGTTCTCACCATTTGACCCCTTTCTGATAAGATTATTTAGCACCTTCCAAATACCCTTAATATCATGTTTTTTACTTTCTAGTAGATTGGCATAGTATTCCTTTTTACAGTTTCTCATAATAATAGTTAACTTGTTTTTATACATTTTATATTTAGACTCTGTTTCATTAGTTCTGTATTTAATACATTTTCTATACAACAGGTTTTTCTTTTTGCAAGCATTTAATAGCCCCTTTGTTAACCATGGATTCTTTGTGGTATTTCTTCTCTTGTCCTGTTTTTTTATTGGACATTTGTTGTCATATGATGTTTTAAATATTTCCAGAAAGGAGTCATAGGCGACATCGATATTATTTGCTTGGTATACTGTATTCCAATCCTGTTCAATTAAGTTATTTCTCAGAGCAGTCAATGACTCCTCACTTCTTACATGGCTATAGTATACATTTTTTGCCTCCATGACTTTTCTATACATAGTATCATACACAACAAAAATTGGTAGATGGTCACTAATGTCATTAAGTAATAGCCCACTCACAGTATTGTTATCTATTATGTTTGTAAAAATGTTATCTATCAGTGTGGCACTATGTGAAGTTATTCTGCTGGGTCTGGTGATTTTAGGATATAGGCTCATGCTGCAACATAGTGTCAATGAATTCCTCTGTCAATCTATGTTTCTGTGGATTTCTGGTATACTCTATATATAATATATATACAATACTATAGTATAATACTATCTGGTATACTATATATAATATATATACAATACTATAGTATAATAGATAAATGGGGTCTGTGTCTGGCTGCATTGCAGCCACCCCCCCCCCCCCCCCCCCCCCCCCCCCAGTCCATCCATCAGTTGAAACTGAAACAAATTCATTGAGCATAGTTGTACTGACTGGAACCTGCTGCCTCGGGCTTAGATCAAGACAAGCTGGCTTTGATGTCCTCAAAGTTGTTGATTCTCTCTCTCTCTCTACTCTCTGTGTAGTCAGATCATTCAGACTCTGAATTATCACATGAGCATACACACAAAAGCAGCTTAAGTGACTTACACACCACACAGGGCGGCTACGTGGTGTAGTGGGCAAGGCGCTCGCCACGAATGCAGAGACGCCACATTGCTTTCAGTTTAGCTGGTCGTTCATACTAATACACATTGGCCGTATTAGGGGGTGGGAAACTGATTGGTGGGGATCGGGCGTTGTGGACAGCGACTCCTACAGGTCGGTTGGTGCGCCTGCGCAGTAGAATCAGGAAGTGTCGGGGGCAGCGTGAGCCTCCCACACGTTACTCCTCGCCACTGAGAGATCGAGCTGCGCAGGTGAAAAGATGCGACTGCTGTTACCTCAAGTACCGGAGGGGACTTGTGCTATGTATGACTTAGTCCACATTGCAGCTGGCTTGTGGGAGGCAAGAAACAGCGTTCGTGACAGGGGAGGATTGAATTGGATGATACGAAATTGGGATGGGAGAAAATATAGAAAATGGGAGAAAAAGTGGATAAAAAAAAAAAGGTGACTTACACACCACACAAGCCCACTTATTACACACACTGCAGCTAACATTATACCCATTATGTTTAGATTATAGTTTAGTTTATATATTATAGTTTATTTATATAGTTAGTATAGTATAGTTTGTAGATATAATATATTGTACATTGTTTATTATGTCTAGTTTATAGTTTGAGTTTATAGTTTATAGTTATTTATAGCTTAATAATAATAATAATAATAATAATAATAATAATAATAATAATAATTAATAATAATAATAATAATAATAATAACTTCATTTTATATAGCGCCTTTCAGAAGACCCAAGGTCGCTTTACATAGGGGGGGGGGGGATAACAATTTAACAAACATAGTGGACAGACATAGTTTATAGTTATAGTTTGTATAGATAGAATATATGTTGTGTATTTTGTTTACTAATCTACTACGGTTGAGGAGCCGGGAAAAACAAGCGACAATAAAATAATCTGGATCTGAAATCTACCCTTTTTTATTTGAATAATTTTGCGTGGTTCCTCTGTGTTGCACACAGATATTAGTTGTCTATACTATTAATATTCTCTCCTCTCCTCCAGGACGCAGGAAGCCAACAGATCGGATTCCTGTTGGGCAGCTGTGGCGTGACACTGGCGTTGACCACCGACGCCTGTCAGAAAGGCCTGCCCAAGGCTCAGACAGGAGAGGTGGCCAGCTTCAAAGGTACAGTATGGCTTTATCAGGCTTGCCCAACCTTGTTTATTTTTTATATCAGTATGGAAATAGGGTCCCTAATATATCTACTGCCTGTTAAAAAAACAAACAAAACAAAAAATCATAATCAAAGTAAAACAACTGTAATAGAACAACTATTTTGACGTGGAAGAAATTACCCCCTGCTTTCACATGGAAGCCACATTGTATTAATACTTTATTCAAGAGAGAACATCAGTACCAAACACTGTGACACCCTGTGGTATTAATACTTTATTCAAGAGAGAACATCAGTACCAAACACTGTGAAACCGTGTGGTATTAATACTTTATTCAAGAGAGAACATCAGTACCAAACACTGTGAAACCGTGTGGTATTAATACTTTATTCAAGAGAGAACATAAGTACCACTTGAAGAAGATTACCCACACACTACCTGGCTATGGACATTCATTTATCTGGTTACCACCACATTTGTCTATGTGTGACTGTGCAGACTGGAACTGTGTGACTGTGCAGGCTGTAACTGTGTATGTGTGACTGTGCTGACTGTAACTGTGTGACTGTGCAGGCTGTAACTGTGTATGTGTGACTGTGCTGGCTGTAACTGTGTGACTGTGCAGGCTGTAACTGTGTATGTGTGACTGTGCTGACTGTAACTGTGTATGTGTGACTGTGCAGGCTGTAACTGTGTATGTGTGACTGTGCAGGCTGTAACTGTGTATGTGTGACTGTGCAGGCTGTAACTGTGTATGTGTGACTGTGCAGGCTGTAACTGTGTATGTGTGACTGTGCTGACTGTAACTGTGTATGTGTGACTGTGCTGACTGTAACTGTGTATGTGTGACTGTGCAGGCTGTAACTGTGTATGTGTGACTGTGCTGACTGTAACTGTGTATGTGTGACTGTGCAGGCTGTAACTGTGTATGTGTGACTGTGCAGACTGTAACTGTGTATGTGTGACTGTGCAGGCTGTAACTGTGTATGTGTGACTGTGCAGGCTGTAACTGTGTATGTGTGACTGTGCAGGCTGTAACTGTGTATGTGTGACTGTGCAGGCTGTAACTGTGTATGTGTGACTGTGCAGGCTGTAACTGTGTATGTGTGACTGGGCAGGCTGTAACTGTGTATGTGTGACTGTGCTGACTGTAACTGTGTATGTGTGACTGTGCAGGCTGTAACTGTGTATGTGTGACTGTGCAGGCTGTAACTGTGTATGTGTGACTGTGCAGGCTGTAACTGTGTATGTGTGACTGTGCAGGCTGTAGGCTGTAACTGTGTATGTGTGACTGTGCTGACTGTAACTGTGTATGTGTGACTGTGCAGGCTGTAACTGTGTATGTGTGACTGTGCAGGCTGTAACTGTGTATGTGTGACTGTGCAGGCTGTAACTGTGTATGTGTGACTGTGCAGGCTGTAACTGTGTATAATAATAATAATAATAATAATAATAATACATCTATTTTATATAGCGCTTTTCCAGGTGCTCAAAGACGCTTCACATGGGCAGGAGAGACAAACTATGGCAAAACAAAAAACAGAACAAAACAGAACAAAAATAATACATGACAAAATAAAATAAAACCGACAGAATTAGAGGTCAAAAGCAAGATTGAAAAGGTGGGTTTTGAGGGCTGATTTAAAAGATGTCAGGGTGTTTGCATCACGGATATGGCTGGGGAGGGCATTCCAGAGGGAGGGGGCAGCAGCAGCGAAGGCCCTGTCGCCCCAGGTCCGGAGCTTGGTCGTGGGAGGTGTTAGGAGGTTGGCATCTGCAGACCTAAGGCGACGGGTGGGCGTGTGACGGTGGAGAAGGTCGGACAGGTAGGGAGGGGCAAGGTTGTTGAGGGCTTTAAATGTGATGAGTAGTATTTTAAAATGTATCCTGTATTTGATTGGAAGCCAGTGGAGGTCGTGGAGGACAGGGGTGATGTGATCAGAGCGACGGGTGGAGGTGAGCATGCGGGCAGCAGAGTTTTGGACATATTGGAGTTTATTGAGAATAGTGTTTGGTGAGCCGTAGAGGATGCTGTTGCAGTAATCTAGTCTTGATGATATGAATGCATGAACCAGTGTTTCAGCAGCGGAGAGTGATAGGGAGGGGCGAAGACGAGCAATGTTCCGGAGGTGATAGAAGGCAGATTTGGTTATGTGGTTCACATGGGGGAGGAAAGAAAGGGTGGAGTCCAGGATGATGCCAAGGTTACGGACGTGAGTGGAGGGGGTGACAATGGTACCATCAATATTTAGGGTAAATCCTGGGTGTGGCTGGTGAGGGATTTTGGACCGATAATGATGATTTCTGATTTATTGCAGTTTAATTTGAGAAAGTTATTTTGCATCCATGTTTTGATGTCTGTGAGGCAGGTGCTGAGGGTGGAGAGAGTGGCTGGAGTGATAGTCTTGGTGGAGAGGTAGAGCTGAGTGTCGTCTGCATAACAGTGAAAACGCAGGCCATGTTGGCGGAGAATCAGACCAAGTGGAAGGATGTAGAGGATGAAGAGCAGGGGACCAAGTACTGAGCCTTGGGGGACACCATGAGTGATGGGGGCAGTGGGGGATTTGCAGTTGTTGATAGAGATGAATTGGTGCCTGTGTGAGAGGTATGATTGGAGCAAGGTGAGGGGGATTCCGGAGATGCCAACGGAGGACTGGAGACGAGTGATGAGGATGGGGTGACTGATGGTGTCAAAAGCAGCGCTGAGGTCTAGGAGAATGAGGATGGAGAGGGAACCAGAGTCGGCAGAGAGGAGTATGTCGTTGGTGACCTTTAGAAGAGCAGTTTCGGTGCTATGTTTGGTGCGGAATCCGGATTGAAATGTATCATAAAGGTTATTGTTGTCGAGGTAGGATTTTAATTGGGAGGCAATGGCTCGCTCAATTATTTATTATTATTATTATGTGTGACTGGGCAGGCTGTACCTCTGTATGTGTGACTGTGCAGGCTGTAACTGTGTATGTGTGACTGTGCAGGCTGTAACTGTGTATGTGTGACTGTACAGGCTGTAACTGTGTATGTGTGACTGTGCAGGCTGTAACTGTGTATGTGTGACTGTGCTGGCTGTAACTGTGTATGTGTGACTGCGCAGGCTGTAACTGTGTATGTGTGACTGTGCAGGCTGTAACTGTGTATGTGTGACTGCGCAGGCTGTAACTGTGTATGTGTGACTGTGCAGGCTGTAACTGTGTGACTGTGCAGGCTGTAACTGTGTATGTGTGACTGTGCAGGCTGTAACTGTGTGACTGTGCAGGCTGTAACTGTGTATGTGTGACTGTGCAGGCTGTAACTGTGTATGTGTGACTGTGCAGGCTGTAACTGTGTATGTGTGACTGTGCTGGCTGTAACTGTGTATGTGTGACTGTGCAGGCTGTAACTGTGTATGTGTGACTGTGCAGGCTGTAACTGTGTATGTGTGACTGTGCAGGCTGTAACTGTGTATGTGTGACTGTGCAGGCTGTAACTGTGTATGTGTGACTGTGCAGGCTGGCCGCGGTTGCTGTGGTTTGTGACGGATGGAAAGCATGTTGTGAAGCCACCTAAAGATTGGCACCCGCTGATACGAGAAGCCAATAACGACATAGCTTACATAGAGGTAAGTACTAGTCCATGTTCAACACTGTATGTCCATCTATTACAACTGAGATCAAGACTATTATTTGAATATTATATTTTCTTTGATATCCACATGAGCACACAGGTTACAAAGACAACATGTGAAAAAGTATTAGTCCTCTTTGGATTCAAGAACTGGAACAGATTAGAGAAAAATAATAATATGTGTGTTTTGTTTTTTGCTAACCCATTATGTATATCGACTAGGGGTGTAACGGTACACAAAAACCACGGTTCGGTACGTACCTCGGTTTTGAAGTCACGGTTCGGTACGGATTTTCGGTACCGTGAAGGAAAGTTTGGCTCTCCATGTGTTATGGTTTGTAACCGACCCCAATCGCACAACACAAGACAGGTATGAGAGTAAGCCAAAACAGGGCATTTATTTCTTACATAACAAAAAGCGGCACAGTCCCTTTAAGGGAAAACACAAAAACACTAGAGTGAAGGAAATATGGAAAAGCGGCACTGTGCCTTTAAGAGGCGAACAGGCTAAGGGACTAAGGCTAAGGGCCAGGGCTAAGGACCAGGGCTAAGTGTCAGGGCCAGGACCAGGGGCACTGGAGAGGGGGACAGGGACAGAGGCCCGGAGAAGCGGGCTGGAGACAGGGACAGAGAACAGGGTTAAGGCCTTGGACAGGGCGAGGGCCAGAGCTGCTTACAGGGATGAGGACAGGGTTCCGACGGCGGAGGCCTGGCACGGGGACAGGGGCCCGACGGCGGAGGCCTGGCACGGGGATCCTCCTCCTCCTCTTCTGATGCTGCAGACGGGCAGCGCAGAACAAAGGGGGTCCCAGGGGACCGGGATGGGAACACGCCGTCCTCCCGTGGAATACTAGGGAGCGACGACGAGCCTCACCCCAGGAACGAGGATCACGAAGAGACGCCTTCCTCCCGTGGAATCGGGAGCGATGGCGTGCCGCCTTGACGTCTGGAGTGGGAACACTGGAAAACCTCCCGTAGAGAATAAGAGAGCGAAGACGGTGTCCCACTCCAGGCAAACGGCGACAGGTGGTGACGGCTGGGCCGTCGTCTCACGCCGGAGATGCGGCAGGTGATGGTGACGTACAGAATGGTAACGTCCAGAACTCCATGAACACTGAACACAGATACAGATACAGAGTCCAGAACACAGAATCCAGAACACAAAACGACCCGACAAGGACTGGAGGGGAGTCTGCAACCTATGTACTCTCCCGAGGTGATTGCAAACTCCCAACAGGTGCGTGAAGGTAGAGGATCAAGGATGTCCAAGGGTGGGGGCTGGTGAAGAGTAGAGGAGAGTAAATCATCGCAAGGGTGGGGGCTGATGAGGAGAGTAGACAGGGAAAACACAGGAAAAAGGTCCAGGGACAGGCGAATCCTCACACCATGTTCCACTCAGGGGTGATGTAGTGTGCAGTAACTAATTGTACTTGTAGGACTGTCAACGAATATTCTATATTGAAATTAATAATCGACTTGTAAAGAAAAGAAAAAATAATATATTAGATTGTGAAAAAAAACAGCCCCCGGTGGCGTAATTATTTAAGGTAACCAACTTGCGTCTAGCCACGCCCCCTTCGCTCTGCCGCGGAGCGAAGCGGCAGAGCCGTTCTGCTGCGGCAGCATTATGTAGCTGTAATTCCCCCTCTTTTAACATCGACGGCTAGCTCAACTGGTTCGCTGCCTTGCTGTGGATCCTGCGGTGCGTTGGTGACAAGTTCGAATCCCTTCAATTTTTTTTTTATTTTTTTTTTTTAACGTGCATTCTTTCACCGGTTAAGTTTAGGCATTGTTTCGGAGTTGGTTAAGGTTAGGGTTAAGTTTAGGCATTGCTTCGGAGTTGGTTAAGGTTAGAAGGGTTAAGTTTAGGCGCTGTTTCGGAGTTGGTTAAGGTTAGAGTTTGTCTTAGAGCATGGCAATATTCTTTCGGAGTTGGTTATGGTTAAGTTTAGGCATTGTTTCGGAGTTGGTTAAGGTTAGGGTTAAGGTTAGGCATTGTTTCGGAGTTGGTTAAGGTTAGAAGGGTTAAGTTTAGGCGCTGTTTCGCAGTTGGTTAAGGTTAGAGTTTGTCGCAGAGAATGGCAATAGAATGCAGCCTATTTCCGCACTGCCGCTCTCTCGCGCTGCCGCGGTCACATGGCCGTAGTGGCCAATCAGAGAAACGCTGAACACAAGTTGGTTGCCTAAAATATTCACGCCCCCCGGTGGGCGGTTAACATACCGTTGTATTCGTTCGGTACACACTACAGCCGTTCGGTTCGGTATGGATATGTGTACCTTTACACCCCTAATATCGACCCATCTCAAACCCTGCCCTCTTTTCTCGATCCTCTAATCACAACCGTTGCTTCCCTTGTTGATGCATATACAGTACAATCTGGATGCGTACATTGTTGATGCATGAAACCGAACCTGGAAACATTTGGATCGATGGTGTCCTTTACTGTGAAGCTTAGACGTTGTGTGTGTATAGAATAAAAAACATTTCTCATGTCCAGTACAAGACCAGTAAGGAGGGCAGCACCATGGGCATCACTGTGTCCCACGCCGCCACGCTGGCTCACTGCCACGCCCTCACACAGGCCTGCGGCTACACTGAAGGTGAGTGAGACACCCTGGCTCTTTTCGGTTCCATCTCAAATAACCTGAAGTCTTATGTAGTACAGGTCCAAAGTTTATAGAAATGTATTGATTGTACTTCTTAGATGTGATTTCCTTCTTGATGCAACTCAAAGCAAATTATGTTGTAAAGAGCATTTTACTATACATAGACATGCATGCTTCATATTCTTAATAAAACGTTGTCCAGAATATAGTTCATAGCTGTTGGGGGGAAAACCTCTTATCTCCAAAAGGGTCAACTCCTCCGGAATTACCCTTGTGGTTTTGAAGACATTAAACTCACCAACTGCTCTAGAAATCCCCATAGACTCTCTCAGCCAGTTTCTCACTCTTGAGAAAGTAGATCCTGACGAACTACAGAGATTGCACTGATAAAGACGGGCAATATAGGAGTTAGTTCTATTGTAACTAGGTAGTTATTTTCATATCTTAACCTCTGACGTTAAGACGCTCTGTCTAATTGACTTGCAGCTGAGACCATCACCAACGTCTTGGACTTCAAGAGAGATGCAGGCCTATGGCATGGTGTTCTCGCTGTAAGTGTTCTTATGTCTTATAATGTAACTAGGCTGTTTATACACACTGTATGACTGTAGGAAAATGTACTTCCTAACCTACTGTTACATGGTTGAATTGAAAATCTGAAAAACTTTATAGAATCAGACATTTTGCACGAACAGCAATAAAACATGCCCCTATATTCAATCCACTAGCAGTTATAGACTAAATCATGTATCCATAAATGTTACTGTATCTATATATTTTCCCTAGAATGAATCATGTGTCTGACTGCACAGTTCTGGGGTAACTGAACCCTCACTTGTGGACAGTGCCTGAAACACGTTATTTTTGTTATAATGACTATATATTAATATGTAATTGTAAAGATTATTTCTTGTGTGTTACCCGCCAAAGTGGTCAGTCAAATTTACTTTAAAATGTAAAAAGAGGGGCGCCCCAGTGGCGAACCACATAGCGCGCTCAGCCGCCACACGGCCGACCTGGGTTCGATTCCCGAACCCGTCGTTATTTGCCGAATGTCTTCCCCCCACTCTGTCTCCCATTCCTCCTCTGTCTCTCTCTACTGGACTGCCCAGTAGAAATAAAGCGATAAAACGCCAAAAAATAAATCTTAAAAAAAAAGAATTTAAAAAGAGGGCGGCCGGGTAGCGCAGCGGACTAAGCGTATACCACCGCAGAGACAGTGGGATCGAATCCAGCTGCGGTACCTCCGGCTTGGTCGGCCGTCCATACTGACACAATTGGCAGTGTCAACAGGTGGGGAAGCCGGTGGGGTGGGTCCTGGTCGTTGTAAACAGCGACTCCTACAGTTCGGTCGGGGCACCTGCACAGCGAGGGAAGGATCTGGGGGAGGTAGTGTGACCCTTCCACATGTTAACTTACACTCCCCCAGTGAGAGTCCGCGCTGCCAGTTGAAAAGAAGCAGCTACACATGTGTCGGAGGAAGCATGTGATAGTCTCCGCCCTCCCAGACCGACGGTAGGGGGTAGAGTGCGCAACGACCAGGAAGGGGATTGGGAATTGGCATAACGACTAACATCTACCTGCTGAACCAAGCCTACACTCACCTAGACAAGCCGGGGAGCACTGTGAGAGTCATGTTCTTTGACTTTTCCAGTGCTTTTGATACCATAAGGCCTGGGCTACTGGGTGAGAAGTTGGAGGCGATGCAAGTAGAGGCCCCCCTGGTGTCCTGGATTGTGGACTATCTGACGGGAAGACCACAGTACGTGCGCCTACGGAGCTGTGTGTCAGACAGACTGGTCAGCAACACCGGGGCCCCGCAGGGGACAGTCCTCTCTCCCTTCCTCTTCACTGTCTACACCAACGACTTCCACTATCGGTCAGAGTCCTGCCACCTTCAGAAGTTTTCTGATGACTCTGCGATAGTGGGATGTATAAAGGACGGTGACGAGAGGGAATACCGGGAACTGGTAGTGGACTTTGTCACATGGTGCGATAAAAACCACCTGCAGCTAAATGTGGCGAAGACCAAGGAACTGGTTGTGGAGCTGGGGAGGAGGAGGAGTGCACCTGTGACCCCCGTTTCCATCAGGGGAGTTGATGTGGACATGGTTGAGGTGTACAAATACCTCGGTGTGCACATCGACAACAAACTGAACAGGTCAAAACATGCAGAGGCACTATACAAGAAGGGCCAGAGCCGACTCTACTTCCTCAGAAGGCTGAGATCCTTCAATGTCTGTACAAGGATGTTGAGGATGTTCTATGAGTCGGTGGTGGCGGGCGCTAGGCTTGGGCGGTATGACGGTATTACGGTATACCGGGGTATTTAGAAATACCGACGGTATTGAAAATCAATACCGTCAAAATCACAGTTGGTTTTAAGTTTCTATTTCCACTGAAACGGAGTTTATACAGGGACGGCATTGGGTTTCGGTTTCCATTAGTGAAACTGAGTTAACTTTCGAGTTGGTTGAAGTGCGTGCACACACACACACAGCACGGCCAGCAGAGGGCAGTGGAGGCGGTCCGTATTTCCCCGCACAGAGCTGAGCTGAGCATACACTGACCTGTATGCATTTCCTCTATCTCTGAGCAGCTGCTAAAGCTTAAGCAATAATAATAATATGTTACCATTGAACGATGAAGCGTCGAAGTTAACCACCGCTCCCTGACCACAGATGGCTAACGTTTTATCAAACAAGAGCTAAACTTGCACACACTGTCGCATTTGGACAATTAAAGGACTGGAGTCTGTTCGGATTTAAGCAAAACCCTTGCGCCACGAGTCGACTCGCCAGTGACTTCATCCAGCACAACGAGACTACAAGAGACGGAGGCACTTCTTTGGGAATGTAATATAAAACGGGGTGAGTGAGTGTTGACATTTTTTAATCCTAATGCAACTGGCTCACGTTGATACGATGGTGCCGGGCTGCCGGCCGGGCTAACTAGCTACCGTTAGCTCACGTCGATACCTGGATGGTGCCGGCAGGCGGCAGTGGCTACCTTCTATGATTTGTTTACCTCGAGGTTGAAGAAAGTGCACTTTCAGGTTGAAAGAACGGCCCTAATCTCAACGTGTTTCAATATAAGCAAGCGTTATGTATGGTGATAATAACGAGTATATTGTTAGCTGCGCCGCCGCCTCCCCCCCCCCCCCCCCCGCTGATGAAAATGAAAGTCATACCGTCGTATACCGGGGTATTAGGTCATCAAGGTATGACGGTGTGAAAATAATTATACCGCCCAGGCCTAGCTTCTTGTACGCTGTGACCTGCTGGGGCAGCGGACTGAGAGCAGTGGACACAACCAGGCTGGATAAGCTGGTCAGGAGCTGGACTCTCTAGCGAGGGTGGCGGAGAGGAGGAGCCTCGCTAAGCTCCAGGCCATCAGGGAAAACCCCACCCACCCACTATACACAGACTTGGCTGACAGGAGGAGCATGTTCAGTGCTAGGCTCACACTACCCAAATGCAGCACTGAACGGCACAGGAAGTCCTTCATTCCAACAGCCATCAGACTATATAATGCATCACTGTGCCTCACTGCATCACTGAGCACAGAGCGGCAGCTCAATAGTGGCAGGAGGCCGCGACTAGCGGCCTCCAGGCTCCACAACAGGGGGCAGCGACGGCTGCCAGACATTGATCTAGGACTTATATGAACCCAAGGAGGACAATACACTACCTGAAGCATACTGCACCTTGTGACACTGTGAATAATGGAATATATATTTCATTTAGTTAGATTTAAATTATAATTATATTGACCAAATTGTTTACACTGCTTCCCCCATGCTCAGTATATTCTTACTGTATTTATTTCTGTATATTTTATTTCATTTAATTTTATTCTATTTTACTCTACTCTTATCCCAGGCAACTTGATTTGATTTGTGTTATTATTCTAATTTGTGACCTGTCCTGTCTAAATGTTTAAATGTTGAGCGATTTGCAGTGTCAAATTTCCCACGGGATAATAAAAGTATTTCTATTCTATTCTATTCTATTCATTGGGATGGGAGAAAAAACGAAAAAAAGGAGGGGGAAAAAGATAATACAAAAGAAAAAACAATGTAAAAAGAAATAACGAAATGAAAGAATTAAATGAACCAGTATTTAGCTGGTGGTTAGTGATAGCTTTACGTCCTGATTGCACATGTGTTTTCACCTGCTATGTAAACATGTAATGATGCATGTTGTTTGTTTGTTATGATCGCATGGCAGAGTGTGATGAATCGGATGCATGTGATCAGCATTCCATACTCCCTGATGAAAGTCAACCCCCTCTCCTGGATACAGAAAGTACACACGTTCAAAGGTACAGTAAGATAATGGACCCTTTCTACCACTCTGCTCACTTCATATAGTACACATGTTCAACTGTACAGTAAGGCTCACTTCATAAAGTAGGGGTTCCTCAAATAGATGCACACTAGGCCACAGACCCCCATTTGACAAGAGTCTGTCCAGGGATATAGACTGATGTTATTACTGTGAATATGACCTGGTGGAATTACATACGTACTGTAACCTTCTATACTGTAGGTGTTGAAAATACATGAAAGGATTGAAAAATATGATCAGAATAGACATTATTTTGTAGATTCTCACTTTATACCTCATGCAGAATAAAGTAAGAATACAAGTAAAGTTGAACTATTCTGCAAAGTTTGTGATGATAGCATGTACAAATGCTGTATATACCATATATATATATACATATTCTCACCACATACAGTATATCTATCCACACCTGTCTGTATTTACATGCACATAGCCTTTTACATATCTGTAGATACTATATCTATATATGTACATATCCTACTCTTACTAGTTACGCTGCTGGACAGTATGACTATGACCATAGTGCCTTTACACCTTTATCACTGTACATATTATACTACAACTCTGAACATACTGTACATCTGATTAGCACTGGTACTAATTTGTATATTTTGTAGCCAGTTTAATTACCTGTACATTTTATATTGCTGTGGCCCAACTTTTTAACATTTGAACTCTGGTTGGATGCCAAACTTCTTTTCATTGTACTGTACTTGTGTAGTATGATGACAATACATTTGAATCTAATACAATTTAGCTGGGGCCTCCCGGAGACCCAGTCAAGGAGCCCAGAGAGACCTTGAGGCCAACTTTGAGAGATTCTCTGTTCTCTTGGAGATCCATCTACTTTGAGAGATTCTCTCAGTTCTCTTGGAGATCATCTACTTTGAGAGATTCTCTCAGTTATCTTGGAGATCCATCTACTTTGAGAGATTCTCTCAGTTATCTTGGAGATCATCTACTTTGAGAGATTCTCTCAGTTATCTTGGAGATCCATCTACTTTGAGAGATTCTCTCAGTTCTCTTGGAGATCCAGCAATTTTGAGATATTCTGTCAGTTCTCTTGGAGATCCATCTACTTTGAGAGATTCTGTCAGTTCTCTTGGAGATCATCTACTTTGAGAGATTCTCTCAGTTCTCTTGGAGATTCCTCTCCCTCTCTTGGGTATCTGCCCTCTGTGTATCCATATTTCCTGTTTGAGGTTTTATTACGGTTGAGTGTGAATTCTTCTCCTTCATAACACGCTTTGATTCTCTTCACTGATCTGATAAGAAAGGATAGGCTGAAGCAAATGATTTGTCTCAGTCGCTGGTGTCTGTTTACAATCCTATTCGATCTGTGAGGGCAGTGGGGAGGAGGAGCGGTTGTCTTGAATTAAATTCAGCTCTGGTCAGAGTGCTGCTGAGTCACCCGTTGGCAACTCGGTGATACTGCACTCTGATTCGCTTTCAAGCTGCGCGAGGGACCTTGCAATTGGCTGTTCTGGCTTTGTGATTGTGGTAAATTAATTGACTTTGATTCCATTGGCTGTGTGTGTGTGTGTCTGTATGTGTGTGTGTCTGTACGTGTGCGTGTGTGTCTCTGTATGTGTGTGTGTCTGTGTGTGCGTGCAGCGCGGGTAGCGGTGGTGAAGTCTCGGGACATGCACTGGTCTCTGTTGGCCCAGAGGGACCAGAGGGACATCAGTCTGAGCTCTCTACGCATGCTGATCGTAGCGGACGGAGCCAACCCCTGTGAGTCAGTCCACCTACACACACACTATGTTAACACCTTATTAAACACCCCCCCATACTGGTATTGATTTGCGTCTCTTTGTATGTATGTGTGTGTGTGTGTTTGTTCGTTTGTTTGTGCATCGGTATGTGTCTCCCTCTCTCTGTGTGTTGTATATAAATGTGTGTGTGTGTGTGTGTGTGTGTGTGTGTGTGCATGTGTGTCTTTTGTATGTGTGTGCGTGCATCTGTGTTGTCTCCATCTATCTCTCTCTATATCTGTGTGTGTGTTCATGCCTTTGTATGTGTATCCTTCTCTCTCTCTCTTCCTGTGTGTGTGTGCGTGCGTTTTGTGAACACAAGGGTCGATATCATCCTGCGATGCTTTCCTCAACGTGTTCCAGGCGCGTGGCCTGCGCCCCGAGGTGATCTGTCCATGTGCCAGCTCTGCCGAAGGCATGACTGTTGCCCTCCGCAGGTAGGCCGCCGTTACTACACCGCATTCAAACGAACCACCAGCCACCAACAGTCTCCTATATCACACTGTTCACTGCAACATCAGCTCAATACTAGAGAGGGAGAGGGAGGGAGAGGGGGAGGGAGAGGGGGAGGGAGAGGGAGAGAGGGGGAGAGAGAGAGAGAGAGAGAGGGAGAGAGGGAGAGGGAGGGGGAGGGAGAGAGAGGGAGAGAGAGAGAGAGAGAGAGAGAGAGAGAGGACATGAAGGCTAGGTGGCGTGAATATTAAAGGCAACCAACTTGTGTTCAGCTTTTCGTTCAGCGTTTCTCTGATTGGCCACACGGCCACGTGACCGCCCTAGCACACGCCCTTATCCGCGCCCTGCCGTTCTGTGTGTTGTTACGCGGCAGAGAGTGACGCGGCAGAGAATTTGATTGGAGATTATGATGTTATTATTAGTCTTCAGGGCAGTCGTTGCTGGGATCATTTGGTGGTCGAACCAGTTCAGACAGAGGTGTTTATTTATCTATTAATAAACATATCTACTAGAAACACTGGTGTTCTGTTGTGTGACTGTGCTAAACTCTTCCACCACATGACCGACATTTGACATACAGTCTGACAACGCCATCTGACAATATCATAATGATCTGTTTTCTATATTATATCCACAATCATTCATCTAAAAAATTGTATGGGCGTAAATACATGTTAAGATATTCAAAATCGTCACAGCAGTATAGTTTGTTTATACTTCAGAAGTATGATATTTGAACATGGTCCCCAAAATGAATGGAAGCGAATGAGGCGCCTGACGCCTGACACCTGTGAGGAATGGGGGCGTGTTGCAGCGTTGGGGATGTTTAAAAAATATAATTTAATATATAATATAATATAATATAATATAATATAATAATAATCTGGTCAGCAGCCTCCACTGATGTAGCGTGATTCAAACCCCCTCAATGTGCAGTTTCTAGTTAATCAGTCAGTTACGCAGCCTCCACTGATGTACAGTGACGAGTGAATCTGGTAGTTGGTTTATGACGTTAAAAACGCGAAATAACATATAACGTTACAGCGTACAGTTTCTAGTTAATCAGTCAGCAGCCTCCACTGATGTTATGACGTTACAAACGCGAAATAACATTATACATTATGCTCCGCGAAATAACATAACGTTACAATGTACAGTTTCTAGTTAATCAGTCAGCAGCCTCCACTGATGTTATGACGTTACAAACGCGAAATAACATTATACATTATGCTCCGCGAAATAACATTATACATTATGCTCTGCGCTTCATTCATTTCATTTGGGACCTCTGCCGCTTGCAGGGACCTCTGCCGCGCTCGCGGCAAAAGGGGGCGGGGGGTCGTGGCCAATCAGAGAAAAGCTGAACACAAGTTTGTTGCCTTTAATATTCACGCAGCCTGCCTCCATCCAAGGCATCGTGGAGAGAGATGAAACCTTGACCCGAGGCTAAGTCTTCACCACCATTAACCCATAGTCATAACTCCTGTGTCCTGACAGACCTCCAGAGATGGCCGGTCCTGCTCCGGGGAAGGCGGTTCTGTCCATGAGCGGGCTGAGCCACAGTGTGATCCGCGTGGACACGGAGGAGAAGCTCTCTGTCCTCACCGTGCAGGATGTGGGCGAAGTCATGCCCGGAGGTACGCTGCTAACGTGGCTGATGCTAATCATTCTAATCAGTGTGGTTGGCGCTGTTGGTACGGGACAGTACCACCTCATAACTAGGGACTATTGTGGCGACACGGGTTCTGAAAGTCCAAACTCCTCGTTGGTATAAAACAAATACTTCATTGACTTGGCTTGGTTTAATGAAAGCACATTTCCCGATGCAAGATACATTTATCTCTTATTCACTTGCATGTAATCTTTTTTCCCTAAATAGAATCAGATGATTCCCTCGATAGACTACAGTATCCCATCGTAGACTAGACTGAAACCTCACATTTTATTAAGTATTACATTTGATAATTTCTTTTTTTGAAGCTTTTTGATACAAATGATGCCTTAGAATCAATTTTGATGGTACCAGAGATTGGCACAGGACAGATAGGTATTATATTTCAGTACCCAGTCCTATCATACCCACTTACTGCTGATGGCTGCTTTTCATAGATTGTGCCAAGACATTTATTTTTTTATGGACATATTTATTGAGGAACTGAGAATGCTCTACTACAGATGATGACTCTGTGTCATCCTGTACATACTATACATACCCGTAATACTTAAAGAGTAGAGTCCCAAATAGACGCCTGTCCCAAATAAAGATGGGGGTGTTTTTGACAAATAAAGGCAGGTCTCGATTAGAAGCCCGGTCTACATTCAGTTTATCTGGTTGCCGTTGATGCTGCAAAGCAGTGTTTAAAAAAAATACATATATATAATAATAATAATAATAATAATAATAATAATAATAGTTAAAAATAAGATTATGTAGCTGCATATAGGGGCGGAGCTTGAGATAGATCAATTGACGTAAGAGGGGAAAGCCCATAGATATAACATTGACTAATTGACTAAGAAAGGAAAGCCCATAGATATAACATTGACTAATTGACTAAGAAAGGAAAGCCCATAGATATAACATTGACTAAGAGGGGAAAGCCCATAGATATAACATTGACTAAGAGGGGAAAGCCCATAGATATAACATTGACTAATTGACTAAGAAAGGAAAGCCCATCGATATAACATTGACTAATTGACTAAGAAAGGAAAGCCCATAGATATAACATTGACTAAGAGGGGAAAGCCCATAGATATAACATTGACTAATTGACTAAGAAAGGAAAGCCCATAGATATAACATTGACTAATTGACTAAGAAAGGAAAGTCCATAGATATAACATTGACTAAGAAGGGAAAGCCCATAGATATAACATTGACTAAGAGGGGAAAGCCCATAGATATAACATTGACTAATTGACTAAGAAGGGAAAGCCCATAGATATAACATTGACTAAAAAGGGAAAGCCCACAGATATAACATTGACTAAGAAAGGAAAGCCCACAGATATAACATTGACTAAGAAGGGAAAGCCCATAGATATAACATTGACTAAGAAGGGAAAGCCCATAGATATAACATTGACTAAGAAGGGAAAGCCCATCGATATAACATTGACTAAGAAGGGAAAGCCCATCGATATAACATTGACTAAGAAGGGAAAGCCCATCGATATAACATTGACTAATTGACTAAGAGGGGAAAGCTAGGGATGCTCGATATTGGCTTTTTTACCGATACCGATATACCGATATTGTCCAACTCTTAATTTCCGATACCGATATCAACCGATACCGAATGTAATTAACATTACATATCTCTTGTTGTGGAATTAACACAACATTATGCATACTTTTGCCAATAAATAAAATCAGAATTTGTTCTTACTTGCTTGCCTGGGTAAATAAAGGTTCTAGAAATTATTTTCTTTTTTTTTCTTTTTTTCTTTTTTGAAAACCGATACCGATATTTTCCGATATCAATTTTTATTTTATTTTTTTTAACTTTGACCAGACAGCTGGTTCTTTTTAGCGTTTATCGCTTTTTTCTGGTCAAGCATGACCGACAGAAACAGGTTGAATGGGATATAGATAGGGGAAGACACTCTGAGAAAATACGGCGAGTCCGGGAGTCGAACTCGTGTACCCCAGATCCGTGACGCGCACGGTTGTCCCCGACGCCGAAATAGCGCCGAGATACGCGGTGAGCTACTGGAGCTCCCTGATATCACATTTTTTATGCCGATATCGGCCGATAATATCGGTAGGCCGATAATATCGGACATCCCTAGGGAAAGCCCATCGATATAACATTGACTAAGAAGGGAAAGCCCATAGATATAACATTGACTAATTGACTAAGAGGGGAAACACACAAACAGTAGATGCTTCACCTTCCGAGCCACTATGTCACCAACATCTTTATTTAATCACATGCTTGTCACAGGTTACCATCAATATCTGTATCCAAGCTGTTAGAATCACTCCATTAATGGAAAGAGCAGGAGCTGAGTCTTATCAGCCATCTTTTCCTGAGGACCACTGGGGATCTGCTGCAGTGAAGTGTTGAGAATTAAATAATCCATAGGATTAGTAGATGTACAGAATAACAGATACATTTTTGAATGTGTACATGCTGGTACTAGGGGTGCACGATATTGACTTTTTGACCCCGATACCGATAACTTTATGCTCCTCAAGCCCGATACCGATAACCGATATTTATTGTATTATACAATTTTTTTTTAATGTATATTCCTGTAGTTTTGACCTAACCAGATTTATCATGACATGAGCGTTACTACTATGAACAAAACAAAGCCAAGACAACAGTTTTGACTGATAAAGTGACCATATTTTTTTTTCCAAATAAATATAATTTGAATCAGAAAATTCACAATCCGTCAATAACTTATAATACATCCAACCTAACAAGTCACCTGCAACATCACCACCGCTACGATGGTGTGGTAAAAGCCTACGGCGACGCGCGAGCAGCTAAAGCTGCTGTGAATCCAAAGCCAGCTACAAAGGAACCCGTAGCGCTTGTACCTATTGACGAGGCGTTTGCTAAATTAAAGAAGTTTGACAGATATGACCCAAGGGCTCAAGCCGCTAGCTTTTAAGCAGTGCTTGGTGGTGCAAATTAACCTGGCTACTATGGAGCAATAAGTGACTGCGTATTCAACCGAGGGTTGCATCACAGTCATGAAAGGGGCTAGATTTGCAGCAGCTTTAGCTGCTCGCGCGTCGTCGTAGGCTTTTAACACAATAACACACCATCGTAGCGGTGGTGATGTTGCAGGTGACTTGTTAGGTTGGATGTATTATAAGTTGTTGCCCTTTTCCCTCCTCGTGGTACTTCTGTATTGCATTTTTTTTTTTTTTATTGCAAAACAAAATTATTAAAAGTCAGTACTCAACACACAATGCATAATGAAACTAACAATTAAGGTGGCTAAAATGACATGCAAGTACAGAAACAGAAAACAAAAAAAATATATAATAATATTTTACCGTATACAGTGTATATCCAACGAAATTACCAATTATACCAATGTCTTATACAGGATATACCCCTAATACCTATTATCTAAAACCCTACACACATATGCTCCAGCTCGAACCCCCCCCTCCCGGACCCCTCCTTGGATAGTATCTCCATTATCCCTCACTCCTAACCAGATACTACCATTATAAGCTAGCTTTTATTCTCTCCACCACTTCTAACCACATTGACATTTTGGATTCGTTGAGACCCAGAATTCTTGCTGTAGATATTTCTTGATAAATCACATCGAGATATGTAAGAAACCAAACCTTCCGGCACATTTTTTCCGGTTGAAACCAGCGTGATGCGATCAGCTTTTTAGCTACTGTGATACCCGATAAAACCAATCTCTTTAGCTGTGGATTTACTGCAAACTCAAAAACATCATTCAATAATAATACAGAGGGGTGTACTGGTATATTCCAAGATACGAGTTTTGATAATTGATGGGTCACATATTTCCAGAATGCCTTAACTGGTGGGCAGGTCCCTTCGTCTCCATTTGTACATTGGGAGCATTTTGAGTCTTGTTTAACACCCATTCTGTTCAGTCTTATAGGAGTCAAGTATGTCCTGTGAATATAGTTAAGATTGATTTGTTGATGGTCCGGGTTCCTTGATGTAAGACGGACATTTGCCCATGCTCCTTGCCAATCAAAGTCACTTTCCAGGTCTGGTATATCCCTCCTCCAGACAGAGTCTAGTTGGAGGGTTTCATACGAGGAAAACCTCTCGATGTCTCTCTTTCATAGAAGAATGTGTGGTATCTGTGGTGTTCAACTGGTATGTCTAATAGGGGTGTAACGGTACACAAAATCCACGGTTCGGTACGTACCTCGGTTTTGAAGTCACGGTTCGGTATTTTTTCAGTACAGTTTTTTTTTTTTTTTTAATATAAATTATAATTTTTTTTTTTTTATACAGCTACTGTTTTATATATACTGTTTTTTAGTAATAACTATAAAGTAATGGTATTTATTCAACAACAGGTGATTGATTAATGATACTAATACAAATCTATACAATGAGTATGGCTGCAGCACTGCAGATATACCCTACTCCAATGATCCACACACGGACATTACACGGTGTTGCACTCGCTACCCAGTGGCTCTGCAGATATACCCTACTCGGTCTACAAGGCTCCGTTGATGTAGCATAGAGGATCTGTTGTGAATGATTTTTGCACAATAAATATTCAACATTCTCTTTTGAGACTCCGCCTCAGACTCTTATCATTTGGCACTAAAAGCTAAACATTGTCACCGATATGGCTGTCCGCAACATGTCATTGTGTACGCGAGGTGGTTCAGTGACGACAACTCAGTCTAACGTGAGCTAGGTTAGCTAGCAGGAGCTACCGAGAGATGGAAAGACTAACGTTACTGGTGAAAATGTGATTTACGTTGGAATACTCCTTTGCCAACTTGCTGTACTTTGCTTGCAGGTCTGCAGCCATTATTGCTGGATTATGAATAGCCCCAACGTTAGCCAAGGTAACGTTATGGCTAAACCTTTAATGTTAGTTAATGCTAGCTTTCGGTTAGCTGTTCAATGCTAAATAACACCAGCAAGCTCCCCGTCAACACCCCTCTCTCGGGAGGATGGCATTAAGAAAGTATCTGCTCTTAAAATGACAAACAGCATTGACACTTTAATTCACGGTCGGTTAAACACACGTTTGTTTTATAATGCTCACAGCAGACCGCAGTGTTGTTGATAAATTGCGTGGGGCCGGGGGGATTTAAGTTCCGCAAAAAAAGCTTGACCATACCGTTGTAATCGTACGGTGCACACCCCGTACTGTACCGGAGGACCACATTGACGCGGTACAGTACGTATCCGCGTACCGTTACACCCCTAATGTCTAATGGAACACCGTGAGACTTCAAACATAGCCGTAACTGTATGTAAAAAAGCCATGTGGACTCGGTGAGATTACATTTTGTGCATATTTCTCCATAACTACAAAAACCCTGGTTGTTAAAAACATCCCCTAATGAGTGTATGCCTTGCTCTTCCCATATAGGGAATCTTATAGGACGTTTTTCAATTAAGAGTGCATTGTTATTGAATAAGGGAGTGTGATTGTGCCATTTTTGTGGGTTAGGATATTTTTTTTGTGTTTCACGCCATATCCGGATCGCATGGGTAATTATGGGGCCAAATTTCCGCTCACAGTGCTTGATTGGTAGTTTAGTGTGTGCTATGTCCTTCAGTCTATGTGGGGCTACTATGTTTTCTTCCAATTTTCTCCAGGATACTAATGCTTGGGGATCAAACCATGTTGTCAATGGTCTTAATGTGTACGCCTTAAAATATTGGAAAAAATCTGGAACTGCCATGCCACCGTCTGCTTTATTTCTCTGTGCGGTGGATCTTTTTATACGTGGTGGTTTGTTATTCCAAATAAATTTGTATGTGGAGGAGTGTAATCTTTTCCAGTAACCCTCTGGAGGGGGTAACGGTAGCATTGAACTGAAGAAGTTGATTCTAGGTAGTACATCCATCTTAACTATTGATACCCTTGCCTGTACTGAGTTTTTAAGTTTTGCCCACCTGTCCAGGTCGTCTTTGATTTTGTTTTGTATTTTTGTGTAATTGTGCTTCACCGTTTGTCTTATGGTGGGAAATATTTCCACACCCAAGCATCTAAAATGTTTTACCATAGGTATCTCACCTGGGAGGGTTGTATCTTTTTTTGCAGGGGTGTTAAGTGGAAGGAAAGCCGACTTCGGCCAATTTATTTTAAATCCCGATAAATCACCAAAGTTCTCAATCAACTTGAGTAGATGAGGCAATGTGGTGTTGGGGCTTTGCATGAACAATATTACGTCGTCCGCATATAAACTAATTTTATGTTGTGTGCCCTTGATTACGATTGGTTCTATGGATTGGGATTGTCTTATATATTGTGCTAAAGGCTCTAATGATAGATCGAATAGTCTGGGACTTAGAGGGCAACCCTGTCTGGCTGAGCGTGATACCGGAAAGATTTTGGAGATGAATGTACCTGTTGTAATCATGGCCGATGGGTCTTTGTATAATACTTTAATCATATCAATGAATCCTTTTCCTAACCCCATCCTTTCTAATACTGCCCATAGATACGACCATTCCAGCCTGTCAAAGGCTTTCATAGCATCCAGGGACAGCATCGCCTTAGGTATGGTGTCGTCCTTGTCTGCATCTAGTACGTGCAGTATTCGTCTTATGTTATCAGTGATCAGGCGACCTCTTATGAAGCCAGTTTGGTCCGGATGAACTAAAGACGTCATATGCTTTTGTAATCTGATGGCTAATACCTTAGAGTACAGTTTGACATTGGTTCCGAGGAGGCTTAAGGGTCTGTAACTACCGCACTCGGTGGGGTCTTTGTCTTTTTTGAGAAGGACTGAAATGAGTGTAATATTGTCGTTTTTATGGAAGTTCCCCTCCTTGACTGAGTATAAGATCATATTTAGTAATAAGGGTCCAATTATGTCCCAACAAGAAAGGTACATTTCTGATGGGATACCGTCTCTTCCAGGAGCCTTACCATTTTGCATTTCGGATATGGCCTTCTTGAGTTCCTCTAGTGTGATCGGTGTTTCTAACTGTTTAGCGTCATCCTCTGAAAGTTTAGGGAGAATAATTTGATTAAGATATGTGTCCATTTTGTTTTGATCGAAGGTCGTTTCTGATTTATATAAGTCGGAGTAGAATTCTTTGAATGTATCGTTTATTATTTTGGGGTCTGTTTCAAGTACTTGTTGTGCTCTAATGGTAGTTATATCTGCAAATTTTGCATTAATTCTTAATCGCATCGCTAATAGGTGACTAGGTTTAGAACCTTGGGAGTACTGCTGTTGTAGTGTTGTCACGATACTGGAATTTCGACTTCGATACGATACCTTGAAAAGTATCGATACTTTCGATACTTTCAATACCAAAAAAAATATATATATAATAATTATTTTTTTATTATAATATATATATATATATTTTTTTAACAAATTTTGCTTTTGTTGCTGGTTGATTCTCCTCAGCTTCTCTCTGGTACTATACGAGAAGATAAATACACTTTTAAAACCCTTTGTTTATCTTTAGATCAGAGAGAGAGAGAGAGAGAGAGAGAGAAAGAGAGAGTGGCTGCTGGAGATTTTAGGTCTACTGAGCGCACCTTCCTAGTTATGACGAGAGAGAGAGAGAGAGAGAGAGAGAGAGAGAGAGAGAGAGAGAGAGAGAGAGAGAGAAGAGAGAGTGGCTGCTGGAGATTTTAGGTCTACTGAGCGCACCTTCCTAGTTATGACGAGAGAGAGAGAGAGAGAGAGAGAGAGAGAGAGAGAGAGAGAGAGAGAGAGAGAGAGAGAGAGAGAGAGAGAGAGAGAGAGAGAGAGAGAGAGAGAGAGAGAGAGAGAGAGAGAGAGAGATTTCTCCGGAGCTATGCTCGGAGCATTTATTAACGTTACATTTTCAACAACATTGCTGCTAATTGGACACTTCATGGAGGCGGGGTAATGTTGTGTCGAGTTCATGCGTGTACTGGTGTAGGATGGGCTCCGGCTCCGCTCGACCGAACGTTGGCAACGGGGTAGTTGTGTCGAGTTCATTCATGCGTGTACTGGTGTAGTGGGCTCGGCTTGACGTTACTCCGTTTCCATGAAGTAATAGGTGGCCAGCTAGCTATGTAGCATTAAGCTAACGGAGGAACGACAGCTAACGTTAGCTAATAATAGCTTTGTTTACAAACTGGGCTGCGCTGTGAGGGGGAGGAGGCTGCCACAGCTTGTGTCTGTTGCTCTGAGCGAGGAGGAGGAGGAGGCGGAAGGGCAAGGCTCTGACAGCGCGTCTGTCTGTCAACAACTTGCGGGAGCAAGCCAGCTGGTACCGATACTGCAGAAAGTATCGGTACTTCGGGAAATGAGTATTGAAGCCGTTTTAAATATTCAGTATCGATATGTATCGATACTTCGATATTTTTGACAACACTATGCTGTTGTCTTGTGCTGCGTATTTGCATTTCCGATTGTTGTCTGTATATGGCATTGATCTCTGTTTTTAGTATGTTAACTTGATTTTCTAGTCTAGTTGAGTTGTTGTATTTTAAAGAATTAAATAACGTTGAGTAAAGCGTTTCCAGTTCAGACAGTTTTGTGCATTGATTCTTGCGCATTTTGGAGGAAAATCTATCAGTGAAATCCTTGATCATACCCTTTACCGACATCCATATTATTCTGGGGTCTTGCACCGAGTTTGCATTCTCCCGTAGGAATTCTATAAGAGCTTCTTTGAGTTGTGTAATGAATTCCTTGTTATTAAGCAGCATCGAATTAAAACGCCATCTTGGGGCCCGGGAAGATAGTATACCAAATGTTGCTTTTAGGAGTAAATAACAGTGATCTGATTGGGTGCATTGGGTATCATTTCCACTTCATATTTATCAAATAGTCTCGGGGATGCAAAGACATAATCAATTCTGGATAATGTGTTATGTCTCGCCGATCGACAAGAGTACTTTCGGGTCGTGGGATTAAGTGAACGCCATAAATCATTTACACCTGTAATCTTTGACCAATCCTTTAATGCTTTAGATGAATTATTTTGTTCGCTGGAAAAGGCGAGGTAAGATTTGATCCAAATGGCATTAAAATCCGCACCTATTATAAATGAGTAATCGGGATGGTTTAACATTTCATCGGTTAGTGTAGTGAAGAAACCCTCTTCGTACAAATTTGGGGCATATACCGCTGCCAACGCTATTTTCCTGTTATTGTGTACAATCCTAGCTATAGTTATACGCCCATCCGCATCCGACCATACCCCCTTTAATTCAATATTTAACTTACGTCTGACGACTATGGCTACACCTCGAGTTCTCGTACCAAAAGAAGAGTGACTAATATTATGATATGTGTTATCCGCTAACGTATCTATGTCTTCCTCTAAAATGTGCGTTTCGCTTAGTAGAGCCACGTCCACATGTTCTTTTTTCATCAGTGTGAGCACGCTTTTGCGTTTGTGTTGTTTGTTTATCCCACCAGTGTTCCATATTATTATATTCAAACTAGCCATAATCTATACATGTTTTTGTGTAGTTTTTGGTAATGCTTCTGGAGTGCGAAGCTACAATAGATGTACATCCAATTATTGAGGTCCCGTTGAGAGCCGAGCTTAAAAACATATATATATACAAATAAAAATCCCCTTTTTTCCCCTCTCCCAGAGAGTCGTACAGGCCTGTGTTCCAAAAACACATCCTCCGCGTATGACTCCCTCCCTTAGGCCACCGGATTGCCCAAACTGAGCTTTGTAATCCTAATCTTCCTATGCTAATTGCCATAGGATCTAACATTTTCATTCTAATTCAATAGAATGTCGCTTTTGGTCTTGCGCCTTCCCTTACTGTAATGAAATATTATGAAAAATGAAAAAAAATAATAATACACTTTCATCGATATATTCATTTGAACCTTCTACTAACTTATGTAGGAAACATCAGAAAAAAGGAAAAGATTGTAGAGAAACATTAACACCTTAATATGAAGAACAATGGGAAAGAACAATGTAAGATAAAAGAGAAAAAAAAAGGAGTGAGAGATAGAATAAAACTCAACGTGGAGAAGCCACTAGAACAGAATTGAGTAAATAGATAAAAGAGAAAAACAGAGACTTTTAGAGCTACAATGTGCCAATCTCTACATCAGTGGAGTGATTATTTAAATTATTAGAATAACCTTGTTGTGCTCATACGTTTAGGTGTGGTTGATTTTTTTTTAAAGTCTTATTAAGGCCTGATTAAACTTCAGTCAATTGATCATATGCTTATGCTTATACACACCGGATGTTAATGTTAGAGTTGCAGGCCTTCGTTGTAATGGTGCATTATATTCTAGAACGTTGTAGAATACACTAGTATATACTAACAGACTGCTGTTATGTTCCAGAATGATCTTCCTACCCAGGGTTCATGACTACTAGTATTTTCGGGATATTTCTAAGTGACCCAGAGCAGTCGAGCGATGAGCCCAGAATATTCCAGATTGTTCTTAGTGTCAATGCTATATTCTTGTCTCCACAGAGACCAGAGGTCTGAAAATATAATGCATTACGAATCATATTATACACATTATGCCTTGGTGTAGCCGGCATGCATATCATCTGCTACATTTGTTGAGCCCGGATAAAGTCATTCTAATACTGATATACACAGAGAAAGAGAGAGAGATGAGAAGGCTTATCTGTTGTTAGACAGTGTTTCGCTCTGCCTTGGGGGTTCTGCTCCATGTAGATTCCAGTATTCCTCGGCTTCTTTAGGCGTGTGTAATCCTACCCTACGGCCGTCACTGCCCACGATCGATAATAGTGCCGGGTATACTAGCCTTGGTTTGAGGCCAGACTTGAACAATTTCTGCATCACCTCCTTGTAGGGGAAACGCTGAGCGATGGCCTCTTTGCAAAGATCCTCGTAGATAAATATTGGGTTTTCACCATGTTTCAGCTTTCCCCTTTGGTTGCGAGCAATTTTGATGATGTCATCTCTTATTGCCGTCTTGCGCAGAGTAACAATGATGACTCTTGGACCGTTGCTTCTTTGATCCCGAGTACCGATTCTGTAAACTTGGTCCACTATCAGCTCTGTGTTTAGAAAGTTGTTACCCAAAATCTCTAATAGCACTGTTGGAAACTTGTCGTCTGTGCAATTGACTGATTCATCAAGTCCTACAATGCGGATGTTATTTCGCTTGTAGTAACGTTGGGTTTCGAGTAGCCTCTCCATCGCTTCATCTTTAACTTCTTGTATTTTCCTCCGGCATGCCTCTTCCACCCTTTTTATCTCCTCCGTTACCTCTGTCAAACCAACGTTGATGATGTTCTCGTTCTCTTTGACTGCCCGTGTAATTTCTGTCACCGTATTCTCCACTGTCGTGATTCGCATGGACTGTACAGCGACCGCTCTCATAACCTCTTCGAGTTTAGCATCGATGTGTTCGAATTTAGTATTGATGTGTGCAACGTGTAATTTGAAAGCGACCATCTGTTCTTTCATCAGGATAGTCAGAGAGTTAAAGTCGGGTTGTGTAATTGCACTGCTTGTGTCAGTTGATGTTATGGGTGCAGTGAGGGATCCGATGGATTTGTTTGCTATTATCTTCTCAAAATCACCTGCTTTATCCTTCACAGTACTTTTTCCTGTCGTTCCTGTTATGTTGTCATCTATTGTCTCCCTCTCGGGGCTAGTAGTCGTTGGTCCCGGTGTATTCTCCTCTATATTCCCCACGTCGGGGCTTGTCACCGACGGATCTGCCGCAGCGTCGCCTGTTATTTTTCTTGAACGTGTTTCAATCGGCGCCGTTGGAATTGCTGTTTCTTGTTTCTTTCCACCCTTTTTCTTATCCTTATCCATGTTGTCTTTTGATATAGTTAGTAGAAGGTCTTATCAATACATACGATGTGGTTTAATCTCTTTTGGTATTGTCCAAATAAGGTTTTTAAACGAAATTAACGTTAGCGGGAGCGGAGCTATAACCAAATGCGTGCGCTACATATTGCAGCTAAACCGGAAGCTTTTGTTACAAATAGCAAGCAAACTTTTTTCCTCTGAAACTATTGCCACACTACCGACGCCATCTTTGTTTACATCCGCGCTGCTTCAGAAACTTCCGTGGCTATGTCACAGCCAAGAAAGGGAGCGCTGGATTTGTGTAAAACGCCCTCTTCCTAAACCACACGCTATCAGTCGTACCACAGTACTGGCAAAACGGGAGGAGCCTACAGTAAAAACAAACGCCCTTCATCCCAATTCACCCGCACCGCATTTTTTTTTTTACCAAAAAAGATATTATATTATCGGAGCTATTAATAACGTTATCGGGTTTATCGGGATGACGTCATAATTGCTGATATCGGCCCGATAATTATCGTGCATCCCTAGCTGGTACACATAAAATCCATACTAGTTTAAATAGACAATTGGATATTTCCCATCTTTGCTGAGCAAGTATTTGTGTGCTTGAAGCAGATAAAAGCCTGAGCTATCTCACTAGCTGTTTATACTAGTTATTATAACAGCTGGTGTCTAGTTCATGCACCAGGGGTTCAAAATGTTATGCCTGTATTTCCTTCTTACCCAAACTGATACAACGATAATACAATAATCATTAAGGTGTCTGTGTTGCCTGGACACAGTCCTTTCCACTGTTCCTACAGTACAGCCTGTGTTACCGTCCCAGCTCACCACCACCTCAAACAAACACTGAACTCACTCAATCTGATCTTTTATCTGCCTGATGATGAATGATGATGTCATCATTGTGTGCCCCCCCCCCCCCCCCCCTTTTTGCAGCCTTGGTGTGTGTGGTCCGAGTGGAGGGCACTCCCTACCTCTGCCAGACAGACGAGGTCGGAGAGATCTGTGTGAGCTCAGCCAGCACTGGTGTCGCCTACTACGGTCTACCTGGCATGACCAAGAGCATCTTTGAGGTTAGTTTACTCGTTACCGTGACAACTGGCACTGGGGAGGTTCATGCCCAGCAGTGGGTGTTTAGCTTCTGCTATTGTGTGAGTGTGTGTGTGTGCGTGTGTGCATGTGTGTGTTCGCTTGCATGTTTATTAAGCAGTTTGACAAACACACATTTCAGTCATTACAACATTTTCTTTTAAATACAACACAGTAAACGACGTGGGGGGGGGGCGACAGTGGCTCAAGAGGTGGAGCAGCCGTCTGGTAATCAAAAGGTTCCCGGTTCGAATCCACAAAATGATTCACTAAATGTGGGCTTGCATTCCACAAGGTTGGAAGCTCATCCAACAAGCAGCCATCAGGCTATGCATCCTTTTCTCATAATGCTGTGTCTTGTTTCAGACCATCCCAGTGATGTCGTCTGGAGTTCCCATCAGTGACAGACCCTTCACTAGGACGTCGCTGCTTGGCTTCGTGGGGCCGGTGAGTTCAACCTCGTCCCGTTGTCCTTTAACTTCCTTTGTTCCTCGTGCTCTGGCTCAGCGCTATCAGACCCGCTCAAGGACACGTGGAAAAGGATTTAACAAACACCCTACAATCGCTGGAGCTTTAGAAATACGGCCCGCACTGCAGTACGTAGGGAAAGTGTGAATGTCCGTGCTCACAAAAATAAGTCCCAGTGCTTTTTAATGTACAGCAACAATAAAAACATTTAAAAAAGAAGAAGACCTGTTGAAAACACTGAATCTTCTATGTTGTCTCACGCTGTCATATATACTGTATATTAGGGCTGACCTCGACTAGTCGGATAGTCGACTAATCGATCGAAAGGAGCCGTAGTTGACTGCCAACCTCTTAGCTGAATGAAATATCTTCTTTTTTCTTTTCTTTTTTTATCATTCTTTCCAAAAGCAAAGAGGCCTAGACGTGTGGCTAACGCTATTGGCGCGCATACCAGCGAGGCTAACTTCCTAAGAAATGGGCATAGAAGCACTGAAAGAGGATTTCCCCCGTCTAATGAACACACTCGACAAATATCAAGATGTATCCATCAGTGGACCAATTTCATGCTTTCCCAGAGGAAAGTCGACTCCTTCAGACATTAAGCCACACAGCCCAAATGGAATGATCCCAAAAAATATATATATAATATTTAGATTTTTCTTTGCATTCAAAAATACCAGTCGACTATCGGCACATTTTGGCCAATCAAAATCGACTATACAAATCCTTAGTCGGGGACAGGCCTACTGTATATTATATCTTACTTTTTTTTTTTTTATCCACTTTTTCTCCCATTTTCTATATTTTCTCCCATCCCAATTTCGTATCATCCAATTCAACCCTCCCCTGTCACGAACGCTGTTTCTTGCCTCCCACAAGCCGGCTGCAATGTGGACTAAGTCATACATAGCACAAGTCCCCTCCGGTACTTGAGGTAACAGCAGTCGCATCTTTTCACCTGCGCAGCTCGATCTCTCAGTGGCGAGGAGTAACGCGTGGGAGGCTCACGCTGCCCCCGACACTTCCTGATTCTACTGCGCAGGCGCACCAACCGACCTGTAGGAGTCGCTGTCCACAACGCCCGATCCCCACCAATCAGTTTCCCACCCCCTAATACGGCCAATGTGTATTAGTACGGACGACCAGCTAAACTGAAAGCAAATGTGGAGCGCTGGGCTCGAACAGGCAAGCCCAGCGTCTCCAGATTTCGTGGCGAGCACCTTGCCCACTACGCCACGTAGCCGCCCATATTATATCTTACTTATCTTATAATGTCGATGTCCTCCGTGTCTCCATTGTGTCCCCCTGCCAGGACAACCTGGTGTTTGTTGTGGGGAAGATGGACGGCCTGATGGTGGTGAGTGGGCGGAGACACAACGCAGATGACGTGGTCGCCACGGCGCTGGCGGTGGAGCCTATGAAGTTCGTTTACAGGGGAAGGTGAGAATACGGAAAAAAACGGGACTCTCGTTCTTACAATACTGCTGTTGGGCTGTATTTCCGAGCGGTATCAGTGTTACAGTGTCCTCTCGTTCTTACGACGTGATTTGACACTTTGCGTGTTCCAGGATAGCGGTGTTCTCGGTGTCGGTGCTGCACGACGAGCGGATCGTTGTGGTGGCTGAGCAGAGACCAGACGCCTCTGAGGAGGACAGCTTCCAGTGGATGAGTCGCGTTCTTCAGGTAACATCACACACAAACACACACACACACACACACACACACACACACACACACACACACACACACACACACACACACACACACACACACACACACACACATAGTTTCAACATTTACCTTGCCGGTCTAAATATGAGTTCTAGCTCCTTTAACAAATCTGTAAATCATCCTTGTTGTCGTCCGTGATGTAACTGACGATGGAGGAGTCATCTGAGAACCTCTATAGGTTGCCACGTACTCGAGTTATAGCAGAAGGTGGAGCTGTAGATCATTGAAATCCCTTCCCCTTGGGCTGTACGCTGATCTAACAAGTCCGGTCCAGGTTTTCCTTCTCGGGCAAGAGTAACATTTATAACGGAGACTGGGAGCAGCATGGATTATGCCTTTCGGACATATAACGTTGGATCAATAAACACGATCACGATTGGAATGGCGATCAGGAATTGGATTAATCTGCAGGACATCAGATGTGAGGTAAGGACTCTATGTTACGAATCTTGGGTTAATCCGATGTTTATTTCGCCACCATCGGAGCGTGTGTGTGTGTGTGTTTCTGACGTTGGCTGCAGGCAAAGCACTGAGAAGCGAGTTTTCAGCCCCCGCTTCTGTTCGCGCATGACGACACATATAATACCGATAATCTAGCGTTATTTTCAGAACGATTCATAAATCAAGCGACAAATGGCAAGATTTTTAAGGAAATACATTGAAGCGCCGTTTGCTCGAGTTTCTTGAGATTAGACAGAATGCTCTGGAAATATACTCGTATTCACCACGGTATAAAACAGAAATGTATGTATGAAAAAACAATCTGTTTTGTGCATGTTGACTGGAAGCAACTCACTGACAATCGACGGGTGTATTAGACCCATAGATAAGATATATTTTAAGCACTTGCTAATGTCGCAGTCCCCCCATTGATTAAAGCCATGGCGCTCTAGCACCCTCTGGCGCCCCGACCTGTGGCGCTGAATGAGTTAATTAAGAAGGAAGTAGCAACAACAAACACAGCGCTGTCAGCCAGTGTTCACCTGACACCCACGTGATTGGCACCTTCTGGAGTTACATATCACCACCACTAGATGTCAGTGAAGTTACTCTGTCGCTCAGTGAAGTTTACTCTGACTTGACTGTATTGTCTCAGTATTGAGAACTTGATTTACCAGCATTTTACCAGCATGACGTTCTTGAATTTAAGCACTTTTAAAAAGTCCACCATGGGATTTTTGTCGTTTTGCCGTGGAATCCTGGGGGGGCCTGATATATAATTAGTTTTCCCCCCATGTCTAGGCTATAGACAGTATCCATCAGGCGGGGGTGTACTGCCTGGCTCTGGTGCCTGCCAACACCCTCCCCAAGGCTCCCCTGGGAGGCATCCACATCTCGGAGACCAAACAGCGCTTCCTGGAGGGGGCGCTGCACCCATGCAATGTTCTCATGTGCCCCCATACCTGTGTCACCAACCTGCCCAAGCCACGGCAGAAACAGCCAGGTAGGACACAGTATAAACAGTCAGGTAGGACACAGTATAAACAGTCAGGTAGGACACAGTATAAACAGTCAGGTAGGACACAGTATAAACAGTCAGGTAGGACACAGTAGAAACACAGTATAAACAGTCAGGTAGGACACAGTAGAAACAGTCAGGTAGGACACAGTAGAAACAGTCAGGTAGTACACAGTATAAACAGTCAGGTAGGACACAGTAGAAACAGTCAGGTAGTAAACAGTAGAAACAATCAGGTTGGACACAGTATAAACAGTCGGTAGGACACAGTAGAAACAGTCAGGTAGGACACAGTAGAAACAGTCAGGTAGGACACAGTAGAAACAATCAGGTAGGACACAGTAGAAATAATCAGGTAGGACACAGTAGAAACAGTCGGTAGGACACAGTATAAACAGTCAGGTAACCCACAGTAGAAACAATCAGGTAGGACACAGTAGAAACAATCAGGTAGGACACAGTAGAAACAATCAGGTAGGACACAGTAGAAACAATCAGGTAGGACACAGTAGAAACACAGTAGAAACAGTCAGGTAGGACACAGTAGAAACACAGTAGAAACAGTCAGGTAGGACACAGTAGAAACAGTCAGGTAGGACACAGTAGAAACAGCCAGGTAGGACACAGTAGAAACACAGTAGAAACAGCCAGGTATGACACAATAGAAACACAGTAGAAACAGTCAGGTATGACACAGTAGAAACACAGTAGAAACAGTCAGGTAGGACACAGTAGAAACACAGTAGAAACAGTCAGGTAGGACACAGTAGAAACAGTCAGGTAGGACACAGTAGAAACAGCCAGGTAGGACACAGTAGAAACAGTCAGGTAGGACACAGTAGGAACAGTCAGGTAGAACACAGTAGAAACACAGTAGAAACAGCCAGGTAGGACACAGTAGAAACACAGTAGAAACAGTCAGGTAGGACACAGTAGAAACACAGTAGAAACAGTCAGGTAGGACACAGTAGAAACACAGTAGAAACACAGTAGAAACACAGTAGAAACAGTCAGGTAGGACACAGTATAAACAGTCAGGTAGGACACAGTAGAAACACAGTAGAAACAGTCAGGTAGGACACAGTAGAAACAGTCAGGTAGGACACAGTAGAAACAGTCAGGTAGGACACAGTAGAAACACAGTAGAAACAGCCAGGTAGGACACAATAGAAACACAGTAGAAACAGTCAGGTAGGACACAGTAGAAACACAGTAGAAACAGTCAGGTAGGACACAGTAGAAACACAGTAGAAACAGTCAGGTAGGACACAGTAGAAACACAGTAGAAACAGTCAGGTAGGACACAGTAGAAACAGTCAGGTAGGACACAGTAGAAACAGTCAGGTAGGACACAGTAGAAACAGCCAGGTAGGACACAGTAGAAACAGTCAGGTAGGACACAGTAGAAACAGTCAGGTAGGACACAGTAGAAACACAGTAGAAACAGTCAGGTAGGACACAGTAGAAACAGTCAGGTAGGACACAGTAGAAACAGTCAGGTAGGACACAGTAGAAACACAGTAGAAACAGCCAGGTAGGACACAATAGAAACACAGTAGAAACAGTCAGGTAGGACACAGTAGAAACACAGTAGAAACAGTCAGGTAGGACACAGTAGAAACACAGTAGAAACAGTCAGGTAGGACACAGTAGAAACACAGTAGAAACAGCCAGGTAGGACACAGTAGAAACAGTCAGGTAGAACACAGTAGAAACACAGTAGAAACAGCCAGGTAGGACACAGTAGAAACACAGTAGAAACAGTCAGGTAGGACACAGTAGAAACACAGTAGAAACAGTCAGGTAGGACACAGTAGAAACACAGTAGAAACACAGTAGAAACAGTCAGGTAGGACACAGTAGAAACACAGTATAAACAGTCAGGTAGGACACAGTAGAAACACAGTAGAAACAGTCAGGTAGGACACAGTAGAAACACAGTAGAAACACAGTAGAAACACAGTAGAAACAGTCAGGTAGGACACAGTAGAAACACAGTAGAAACAGTCAGGTAGGACACAGTAGAAACAGTCAGGTAGGACACAGTAGAAACAGTCAGGTAGGACACAGTAGAAACACCGTAGAAACAGCCAGGTAGGACACATTAGAAACACAGTAGAAACAGTCAGGTAGGACACAGTAGAAACACAGTAGAAACAGTCAGGTAGGACACAGTAGAAACAGCCAGGTAGGACACAGTAGAAACAGCCAGGTAGGACACAGTAGAAACACAGTAGAAACAGTCAGGTAGGACACAGTAGAAACAGTCAGGTAGGACACAGTAGAAACAGTCAGGTAGAACACAGTAGAAACACAGTAGAAACAGCCAGGTAGGACACAGTAGAAATACAGTAGAAACAGTCAGGTAGGACACAGTAGAAGCACAGTAGAAACAGTCAGGTAGGACACAGTAGAAACACAGTAGAAACAGTCAGGTAGGACACAGTAGAAACAGTCAGGTAGGACACAGTAGAAACACAGTAGAAACAGTCAGGTAGAACACAGTAGAAACACAGTAGAAACAGTCAGGTAGGACACAGTAGAAACACAGTAGAAACAGTCAGGTAGGACACAGTAGAAACACAGTAGAAACAGCCAGATAGGACACAGTAGAAACACAGTAGAAACAGCCAGGTAGGACACAGTAGAAACACAGTAGAAACATTTCAGGTAGGACACAGTAGAAACACAGTAGAAACAGTCAGGTAGGACACAGTAGAAACACAGTAGAAACAGTCAGGTAGGACACAGTAGAAACACAGTAGAAACAGCCAGATAGGACACAGTAGAAACACAGTAGAAACAGTCAGGTAGGACACAGTAGAAACACAGTAGAAACAGCCAGATAGGACACAGTAGAAACACAGTAGAAACACAGTAGAAACAGCCAGGTAGGACACAGTAGAAACAATCAGGTAGGACACAGTAGAAACACAGTAGAAACAGCCAGATAGGACATAGTAGAAACACAGTAGAAACAGTCAGGTAGGACACAGTAGAAACACAGTAGAAACACAGTAGAAACACAGTACAAACACAGTAGAAACAGCCAGGTAGGACACAGTAGAAACACAGTAGAAACATTTCAGGTAGGACACAGTAGAAACACAGTAGAAACAGTCAGGTAGGACACAGTAGAAACAGTCAGGTAGGACACAGTAGAAACACATTAGAAACAGCCAGATAGGACACAGTAGAAACACAGTAGAAACAGTCAGGTAGGACACAGTAGAAACACAGTAGAAACAGCCAGATAGGACACAGTAGAAACAGTCAGGTAGGACACAGTAGAAACAGGCAGGTAGGACACAGTAGAAACACAGTAGAAACTGTCAGGTAGGACACAGTAGAAACACAGTAGAAACAGCCAGGTAGGACACAGTAGAAACAGTCAGGTAGAACACAGTAGAAACAGCCAGGTAGGACACAGTAGACACACAGTAGAAACAGTCAGGTAGAACACAGTAGAAACAGTCAGGTAGGACACAGTAGAAACACAGTAGAAACAGTCAGGTAGGACACAGTAGAAACAGTCAGGTAGGACACAGTAGAAACACAGTAGAAACAGTCCGGAAGGACACAGTAGAAACACAGTAGAAACAGCCAGGTAGGACACAGTAGAAACATGGTAGAAACAGTCAGGTAGGACACAGTAGAAACACAGTAGAAACAGTCAGGTAGGACACAGTAGAAACACAGTAGAAACAGCCAGATAGGACACAGTAGAAACAGTAGAAACAGCCAGGTAGGACACAGTAGAAACACAGTAGAAACATTTCAGGTAGGACACAGTAGAAACACAGTAGAAACAGTCAGGTAGGACACAGTAGAAACACAGTAGAAACAGTCAGGTAGGACACAGTAGAAACACAGTAGAAACAGCCAGATAGGACACAGTAGAAACACAGTAGAAACACAGTAGAAACAGTCAGGTAGGACACAGTAGAAACACAGTAGAAACAGCCAGGTAGGACACAGTAGAAACAGTCAGGTAGAACACAGTAGAAACACAGTAGAAACAGTCAGGTAGGACACAGTAGAAACACAGTAGAAACAGCCAGATAGGACACAGTAGAAACACAGTAGAAACAGCCAGGTAGGACACAGTAGAAACACAGTAGAAACAGCCAGGTAGGACACAGTAGAAACACAGTAGAAACAGTCAGGTAGAACACAGTAGAAACACAGTAGAAACAGTCAGGTAGGACACAGTAGAAACACAGTAGAAACAGTCAGGTAGGACACCGTAGAAACACAGTAGAAACAGCCAGATAGGACACAGTAGAAACACAGTAGAAACAGCCAGGTAGGACACAGTAGAAACATTTCAGGTAGGACACAGTAGAAACACAGTAGAAACAGTCAGGTAGGACACAGTAGAAACACAGTAGAAACAGTCAGGTAGGACACAGTAGAAACACAGTAGAAACAGCCAGATAGGACACAGTAGAAACACAGTAGAAACAGTCAGGTAGGACACAGTAGAAACACAGTAGAAACAGCCAGATAGGACACAGTAGAAACACAGTAGAAACACAGTAGAAACAGCCAGGTAGGACACAGTAGAAACAATCAGGTAGGACACAGTAGAAACACAGTAGAAACAGCCAGGTAGGACACAGTAGAAACACAGTAGAAACAGTCAGGTAGGACACAGTAGAAACACAGTAGAAACAGTCAGGTAGGACACAGTAGAAACACAGTAGAAACAGTCAGGTAGGACACAGTAGAAACACAGTACAAACACAGTAGAAACAGCCAGGTAGGACACAGTAGAAACATTTCAGGTAGGACACAGTAGAAACACAGTAGAAACAGTCAGGTAGGACACAGTAGAAACAGTCAGGTAGGACACAGTAGAAACACATTAGAAACAGCCAGATAGGACACAGTAGAAACACAGTAGAAACAGTCAGGTAGGACACAGTAGAAACACAGTAGAAACAGCCAGATAGGACACAGTAGAAACAGCCAGGTAGGACACAGTAGAAACAGTCAGGTAGGACACAGTAGAAACAGGCAGGTAGGACACAGTAGAAACACAGTAGAAACAGCCAGGTAGGACACAGTAGAAACACAGTAGAAACTGTCAGGTAGGACACAGTAGAAACACAGTAGAAACAGCCAGGTAGGACACAGTAGAAACAGCCAGATAGGACACAGTAGAAACACAGTAGAAACAGTCAGGTAGAACACAGTAGAAACACAGTAGAAACAGCCAGGTAGGACACAGTAGACACACAGTAGAAACAGTCAGGTAGGACACAGTAGAAACAGTCAGGTAGGACACAGTAGAAACACAGTAGAAACAGCCAGGTAGGACACAGTAGAAACACAGTAGAAAAAGTCAGGTAGGACACAGTAGAAACAGTCAGGTAGGACACAGTAGAAACAGTCCGGAAGGACACAGTAGAAACACAGTAGAAACAGCCAGATAGGACACAGTAGAAACAGTCAGGTAGGACACAGTAGAAACACAGTAGAAACAGCCAGGTAGGACACAGTAGAAACAGTCAGGTAGGACACAGTAGAAACATGGTAGAAACAGTCAGGTAGGACACAGTAGAAACACAGTAGAAACAGTCAGGTAGGACACAGTAGAAACACAGTAGAAACAGCCAGATAGGACACAGTAGAAACACAGTAGAAACAGCCAGGTAGGACACAGTAGAAACACAGTAGAAACATTTCAGGTAGGACACAGTAGAAACACAGTAGAAACAGTCAGGTAGGACACAGTAGAAACACAGTAGAAACATTTCAGGTAGGACACAGTAGAAACACAGTAGAAACAGTCAGGTAGGACACAGTAGAAACACAGTAGAAACAGTCAGGTAGGACACAGTAGAAACACAGTAGAAACAGCCAGATAGGACACAGTAGAAACACAGTAGAAACACAGTAGAAACAGTCAGGTAGGACACAGTAGAAACACAGTAGAAACAGCCAGATAGGACACAGTAGAAACACAGTAGAAACAGCCAGGTAGGACACAGTAGAAACAGTCAGGTAGAACACAGTAGAAACACAGTAGAAACAGTCAGGTAGGACACAGTAGAAACAGCCAGGTAGGACACAGTAGAAACACAGTAGAAACAGCCAGATAGGACACAGTAGAAACACAGTAGAAACAGCCAGGTAGGACACAGTAGAAACACAGTAGAAACAGCCAGGTAGGACACAGTAGAAACACAGTAGAAACAGTCAGGTAGAACACAGTAGAAACACAGTAGAAACAGTCAGGTAGGACACAGTAGAAACACAGTAGAAACAGTCAGGTAGGACACAGTAGAAACACAGTAGAAACAGCCAGATAGGACACAGTAGAAACACAGTAGAAACAGTCAGGTAGGACACAGTAGAAACACAGTAGAAACAGCCAGATAGGACACAGTAGAAACACAGTAGAAACACAGTAGAAACAGCCAGGTAGGACACAGTAGAAACAATCAGGTAGGACACAGTAGAAACACAGTAGAAACAGCCAGGTAGGACACAGTAGAAACACAGTAGAAACAGTCAGGTAGGACACAGTAGAAACACAGTAGAAACAGTCAGGTAGGACACAGTAGAAACACAGTAGAAACAGTCAGGTAGGACACAGTAGAAACACAGTACAAACACAGTAGAAACAGCCAGGTAGGACACAGTAGAAACACAGTAGAAACAGCCAGGTAGGACACAGTAGAAACATTTCAGGTAGGACACAGTAGAAACACAGTAGAAACAGTCAGGTAGGACACAGTAGAAACAGTCAGGTAGGACACAGTAGAAACACAGTAGAAACAGCCAGATAGGACACAGTAGAAACACAGTAGAAACAGTCAGGTAGGACACAGTAGAAACACATTAGAAACAGCCAGATAGGACACAGTAGAAACACAGTAGAAACAGCCAGATAGGACACAGTAGAAACAGCCAGGTAGGACACAGTAGAAACAGTCAGGTAGGACACAGTAGAAACAGGCAGGTAGGACACAGTAGAAACACAGTAGAAACAGCCAGGTAGGACACAGTAGAAACACAGTAGAAACTGTCAGGTAGGACACAGTAGAAACACAGTAGAAACAGCCAGGTAGGACACAGTAGAAACAGTCAGGTAGAACACAGTAGAAACACAGTAGAAACAGCCAGGTAGGACACAGTAGACACACAGTAGAAACAGTCAGGTAGGACACAGTAGAAACAGTCAGGTAGGACACAGTAGAAACACAGTAGAAACAGCCAGGTAGGACACAGTAGAAACACAGTAGAAAAAGTCAGGTAGGACACAGTAGAAACAGTCAGGTAGGACACAGTAGAAACAGTCCGGAAGGACACAGTAGAAACACAGTAGAAACAGCCAGGTAGGACACAGTAGAAACATGGTAGAAACAGTCAGGTAGGACACAGTAGAAACACAGTAGAACCAGTCAGGTAGGACACAGTAGAAACACAGTAGAAACAGCCAGATAGGACACAGTAGAAACACAGTAGAAACAGCCAGGTAGGACACAGTAGAAACACAGTAGAAACATTTCAGGTAGGACACAGTAGAAACACAGTAGAAACAGTCAGGTAGGACACAGTAGAAACACAGTAGAAACAGTCAGGTAGGACACAGTAGAAACACAGTAGAAACAGCCAGATAGGACACAGTAGAAACACAGTAGAAACACAGTAGAAACAGTCAGGTAGGACACAGTAGAAACACAGTAGAAACAGCCAGATAGGACACAGTAGAAACACAGTAGAAACACAGTAGAAACAGTCAGGTAGGACACAGTAGAAACACAGTAGAAACAGCCAGATAGGACACAGTAGAAACACAGTAGAAACAGCCAGGTAGGACACAGTAGAAACAGTCAGGTAGAACACAGTAGAAACACAGTAGAAACAGTCAGGTAGGACACAGTAGAAACAGCCAGGTAGGACACAGTAGAAACACAGTAGAAACACAGTAGAAACAGCCAGGTAGGACACAGTAGAAACAGCCAGGTAGGACACAGTAGAAACACAGTAGAAACAGCCAGATAGGACACAGTAGAAACACAGTAGAAACAGCCAGGTAGGACACAGTAGAAACAGTCAGGTAGAACACAGTAGAAACACAGTAGAAACAGTCAGGTAGGACACAGTAGAAACAGCCAGGTAGGACACAGTAGAAACACAGTAGAAACAGCCAGATAGGACACAGTAGAAACACAGTAGAAACAGCCAGGTAGGACACAGTAGAAACACAGTAGAAACAGTCAGGTAGGACACAGTAGAAACAGTCAGGTAGGACACAGTAGAAACACAGTAGAAACAGTCAGGTAGAACACAGTAGAAACAGTCAGGTAGGACACAGTAGAAACACAGTAGAAACAGCCAGGTAGGACACAGTAGAAACAGTCAGGTAGAACACAGTAGAAACACAGTAGAAACAGCCAGGTAAAACACAGTAGAAACACAGTAGAAACAGTCAGGTAGGACACAGTAGAAACAGTCAGGTAGGACACAGTAGAAACACATTAGAAACAGCCAGGTAAAACACAGTAGAAACACAGTAGAAACAGTCAGGTAGGACACAGTAGAAACACAGTGGAAACAGCCAGGTAGGACACAGTAGAAACATGGTAGAAACAGTCAGGTAGAACACAGTAGAAACAGTCAGGTAGGACACAGTAGAAACACAGTAGAAACAGTCAGGTAGGACACAGTAGAAACAATCAGGTAGGACACAGTAGAAACACAGTAGAAACAGCCCGGTAGGACACAGTAGAAACACAGTAGAAACATTTCAGGTAGGACACAGTAGAAACACAGTAGAAACAGTCAGGTAGGACACAGTAGAAACAGTCAGGTAGGACACAGTAGAAACACAGTAGAAACAGTCAGGTAGGACACAGTAGAAACACAGTAGAAACAGCCAGATAGGACACAGTAGAAACACAGTAGAAACAGCCAGGTAGGACACAGTAGAAACACAGTAGAAACAGCCAGATAGGACACAGTAGAAACACAGTAGAAACAGTCAGGTAGGACACAGTAGAAACAGTCAGGTAGAACACAGTAGAAACACAGTAGAAACAGTCAGGTAGGACACAGTAGAAACAGCCAGGTAGGACACAGTAGAAACACAGTAGAAACAGCCAGATAGGACACAGTAGAAACACAGTAGAAACACAGTAGAAACAGCCAGGTAGGACACAGTAGAAACAGTCAGGTAGAACACAATAGAAACACAGTAGAAACAGTCAGGTAGGACTCAGTAGAAACACAGTAGAAACAGTCAGGTAGGACACAGTAGAAACACAGTAGAAACAGTCAGGTAGGACACAGTAGAAACAGCCAGGTAGGACACAGTAGAAACACAGTAGAAACAGTCAGGTAGGACACAGTAGAAACAGCCAGGTAGGACACAGTAGAAACACAATAGAAACAGCCAGGTAGGACACAGTAGAAACACAGTAGAAACAGCCAGGTAGGACACAGTAGAAACACAGTAGAAACAGCCAAGTAGGACACAGTAGAAACACAGTAGAAACACAGTAGAAACAGCCAGGTAGGACACAGTATAAACACAGTAGAAACAGCCCTGTAGGACACAGTAGAAACAGTCAAGTAGGACACAGTAGAAACACAGTAGAAACACAGTAGAAACAGTCAGGTAGGACACAGTAGAAACACAGTAGAAACAGTCAGGTAGGACACAGTAGAAACAGTAGAAACAGCCAGATAGGACACAGTAGAAACACAGTAGAAACAGCCAGGTAGGACACAATAGAAACACAGTAGAAACAGTCAGGTAGGACACAGTAGAAACACAGTAGAAACAGTCAGGTAGGACACAGTAGAAACACAGTAGAAACAGTCAGGTAGGACACAGTAGAAACAGTCAGGTAGGACACAGTAGAAACACAGTAGAAACAGCCAGGTAGGACACAGTAGAAACACAGTAGAAACAGTCAGGTAGGACACAGTAGAAAAACAGTAGAAACAGCCAGATAGGACACAGTAGAAACACAGTAGAAACAGCCAGGTAGGACACAGTAGAAACAGTCAGGTAGGACACAGTAGAAACAGTCAGGTAGGACACAGTAGAAACAGCCAGGTAGGACACAGTAGAAACAGTCAGGTAGGACACAGTAGAAACACAGTAGAAACAGCCAGGTAGGACACAGTAGAAACACAGTAGAAACAGTCAGGTAGGACACAGTAGAAACACATTAGAAACAGCCAGATAGGACACAGTAGAAACACAGTAGAAACAGTCAGGTAGGACACAGTAGAAACACAGTAGAAACAGCCAGGTAGGACACAGTAGAAACACAGTAGAAACAGTCAGGTAGGACACAGTAGAAACAGTCAGGTAGAACACAGTAGAAACACAGTAGAAACAGCCAGGTAGGACACAGTAGAAACAGCCAGGTAGGACACAGTAGAAACACAGTAGAAACAGCTAGATAGGACACAGTAGAAACACAGTAGAAACAGCCAGGTAGGACACAGTAGAAACATGGTAGAAACAGTCAGGTAGGACACAGTAGAAACACAGTAGAAACAGTCAGGTAGGACACAGTAGAAACACAGTAGAAACAGTCAGGTAGGACACAGTAGAAACATTTCAGGTAGGACACAGTAGAAACACAGTAGAAACAGTCAGGTAGGACACAATAGAAACACAGTAGAAACAGTCAGGTAGGACACAGTAGAAACACAGTAGAAACACAGTAGAAACAGTAGAAACAGCCAGATAGGACACAGTAGAAACACAGTAGAAACAGCCAGGTAGGACACAATAGAAACACAGTAGAAACAGTCAGGTAGGACACAGTAGAAACACAGTAGAAACAGTCAGGTAGGACACAGTAGAAACAGTCAGGTAGGACACAGTAGAAACACAGTAGAAACAGCCAGGTAGGACACAGTAGAAACACAGTAGAAACAGTCAGGTAGGACACAGTAGAAAAACAGTAGAAACAGCCAGATAGGACACAGTAGAAACAGTCAGGTAGGACACAGTAGAAACACAGTAGAAACAGCCAGGTAGGACACAGTAGAAACAGTAGAAACAGTCAGGTAGGACACAGTCGAAAAACAGTAGAAACAGCCAGATAGGACACAGTAGAAACACAGTAGAAACAGTCAGGTAGGACACAGTAGAAACAGTCAGGTAGGACACAGTAGAAACACAGTAGAAACAGTCAGGTAGGACACAGTAGAAACACAGTAGAAACAGCCAGGTAGGACACAGTAGAAACACAGTAGAAACAGTCAGGTAGGACACAGTAGAAACACATTAGAAACAGCCAGATAGGACACAGTAGAAACACAGTAGAAACAGTCAGGTAGGACACAGTAGAGACACAGTAGAAGCAGCCAGGTAGGACACAGTAGAAACACAGTAGAAACAGTCAGGTAGGACACAGTAGAAACAGTCAGGTAGGACACAGTAGAAACAGTCAGGTAGAACACAGTAGAAACACAGTAGAAACAGCCAGGTAGGACACAGTAGAAACACAGTAGAAACAGCTAGATAGGACACAGTAGAAACACAGTAGAAACAGCCAGGTAGGACACAGTAGAAACACAGTAGAAACAGCCAGATAGGACACAGTAGAAACACAGTAGAAACAGTCAGGTAGGACACAGTAGAAACACAGTAGAAACAGCCAGGTAGAACACAGTAGAAACACAGTAGAAACAGTCAGGTAGGACACAGTAGAAACAGTCAGGTAGAACACAGTAGAAACACAGTAGAAACAGTCAGGTAGGACACAGTAGAAACAGTCAGGTAGGACACAGTAGAAACACAGTAGAAACAGTCAGGTAGGACACAGTAGAAACACAGTAGAAACAGTCAGGTAGGACACAGTAGAAACAGCCAGATAGGACACAGTAGAAACACAGTAGAAACACAGTAGAAACAGTCAGGTAGGACACAGTAGAAACAGCCAGATAGGACACAGTAGAAACACAGTAGAAACAGCCAGGTAGGACACAGTAGAAACAGTCAGGTAGAACACAGTAGAAACACAGTAGAAACAGTCAGGTAGGACACAGTAGAAACACAGTAGAAACAGCCAGGTAGGACACAGTAGAAACACAGTAGAAACAGCCAGGTAGGACACAGTAGAAACACAATAGAAACAGCCAGGTAGGACACAGTAGAAACACAGTAGAAACAGCCAGGTAGGACACAGTAGAAACACAGTAGAAACAGTCAGGTAGGACACAGTAGAAACACAGTAGAAACAGCCAGGTAGGACACAGTAGAAACACAGTAGAAACAGCCAGGTAGGACACAGTAGAAACACAGTAGAAACAGTCAGGTAGGACACAGTAGAAAAACAGTATAAACAGCCAGATAGGACACAGTAGAAACACAGTAGAAACAGTCAGGTAGGACACAGTAGAAACACAGTAGAAACAGCCAGGTAGGACACAGTAGAAACACAGTAGAAACAGTCAGGTAGGACACAGTAGAAACAGTCAGGTAGGACACAGTAGAAACACAGTAGAAACAGTCAGGTAGGACACAGTAGAAACACAGTAGAAACAGCCAGGTAGGACACAGTAGAAACACAGTAGAAACAGTCAGGTAGGACACAGTAGAAACACAGTAGAAACAGTCAGGTAGGACACAGTAGAAACACAGTAGAAACAGCTAGATAGGACACAGTAGAAACACAGTAGAAACAGCCAGGTAGGACACAGTAGAAACAGTCAGGTAGGACACAGTAGAAACACAGTAGAAACACAGTAGAAACAGTCAGGTAGGACACAGTAGAAACACAGTAGAAACAGCCAGGTAGGACACAGTAGAAACACAGTAGAAACAGCCAGGTAGGACACAGTAGAAACAATCAGGTAGGACACAGTAGAAACACAGTAGAAACAGCTAGATAGGACACAGTAGAAACAGTCAGGTAGGACACAGTAGAAAAACAGTAGAAACAGTCAGGTAGGACACAGTAGAAACACAGTAGAAACAATCAGGTAGGACACAGTAGAAACGGTCAGGTAGGACACAGTAGAAAAACAGTAGAAACAGCCAGGTAGGACACAGTAGAAACACAGTAGAAACAATCAGGTAGGACACAGTAGAAACGGTCAGGTAGGACACAGTAGAAAAACAGTAGAAACAGCTAGATAGGACACAGTAGAAACAGTCAGGTAGGACACAGTAGAAACAGTCAGGTAGGACACAGTAGAAACAGTCAGGTAGGACACAGTAGAAACAGTCAGGTAGGACACAGTAGAAACAGTCAGGTAGGACACAGTAGAAACACAGTAGAAACAGCCAGGTAAGACACAGTAGAAACACAGTAGAAACAGTCGGGTAGGACACAGTAGAAACACAGTAGAAACAGTCAGGTAGGACACAGTAGAAAACAGTAGAAACAGTCAGGTAGGACACAGTAGAAAAACAGTAGAAACAGCCAGATAGGACACAGTAGAAACAGCCAGATAGGACACAGTAGAAACAGCCAGACAGGACACAGTAGAAACAGCCAGATAGGACACAGTAGAAACACAGTAGAAACAGTCAGGTAGGACACAGTAGAAACACAGTAGAAACAGCCAGACAGGACACAGTAGAAACAGCCAGACAGGACACAGTAGAAACACAGTAGAAACAGTCAGGTAGGACACAGTAGAAACACAGTAGAAACAGCCAGACAGGACACAGTAGAAACAGCCAGATAGGACACAGCGATGGTGATGACGATGATTGATACTGACAATAACTGCAATGGTTTCTGGTGTGTTGCACAGAGGTTGGTCCCGCTTCTATGATAGTGGGCAACCTGGTGGCGGGCAAGAGGATAGCCCAGGCCTGCGGCCGAGACGTGGGCCAGCTAGAGGACAATGACCAGGCACGTAAGGTAGATAACCATCCCCATTCCATCCTCTCATCACCCCTGCACACACAGGTAAGGATTCATGCCTGGATCACAGTGAATCACAGTGAATCACTTGAAATACTTACTCAAATGGACTGCATTTATATAGTGCTTTTATCCAAAGCGCTATAGAGCGGGAATCGAACCGGGAACCTTCTGATTCTCACACTTGACATGTGAAGTATTTGATAACGTTTCATCCCAGATCCAGTTCACACTCCCTCTACCAGCCATTACTGTATTATAGATTCATAGTTTCCTCAATCACCCTGGATTCTGAACTGTATTATTAATACAGGGTGCTTAAAGGGTAAGTTCAGAATCTTTGACCCCTAGCCCCATTTCCTACTCATCACTGATGTTGAGAAAGGTAGAGTCATGTCTCATTGTAATCCATGTACAATCATACTGGATACCTAGCTCCTCCTTAGTTAGCCACATAATGTAATGTAAAGTTCCTGAGGCTACTGTAAAAAGCACTTTGCTTTGGGTGCAACTGTGAAGTATGGTTCAGCGTTTATTTCAGGGGTTGTGCAGAATGAACTGTGGCCCCTGGGGTTATTTGACATTCGTTTTATGTCATGTACGGATGGATAACATCATTGGTATGTAGGAAGTAGGGGACAGAGTAAAGCATTCTGAATGTACACAGCACAGTGATTCCACGTGTCCCATTGTGACCGAACTCACTGAATTGACACGTGTTTGATCAAAGTGTCTACCCAGATCCACTTCATTCTTATTACTTCTACCAACCATCCCTGTACTATACCGTAGTTTCATCAATCACCCAGTAGTCAAAACACCCCATGACCACATGGCCTCATGACACCATGACCTCATGACCTAATGCTCATGTCTTGTTTCATCCGTTACTGCATCAATACTGAATGTGTCCCACAATCCCATGACTTTAATTTTTTCCTCTACAGTTCTTATACATGCAGGATGTACTCCAGTGGAGGGCTCAGGCCACACCAGACCACCCTCTATCCCTGGTCCTCAATGCCAAGGTCTGCTAGTAGTGTTGTTGTTGTTCTTATAAGTAGTAGTAGTGTTGTTGTTGTTGTTGTTGCTGCTATATAGTAGTAGTGTTATGTAGCAGTAGTGTTATGTAGTAGTAGTAGTAGTAGTAGTAGTTGATAAGTAAAAATAATATTCTATATTGTAATATACTAAATTATGTAAATTCTAGTAATATGAATGGAAGAACAAATACAAATGTAAGGGGGTAGGGATCAATAAGCTAAGCTTCCCTCTACTCCTTTTTTTGGACATGTCTGCCAACCAAACACATTGCTCTTTTGTTTATAATTCCTGTTTTTTCTTTGTTCTTTTTTTTTAACATTTTTTTTCTTTAAGGATTTTTTAAATTTGTTGTTATGATTGTTTGGTCTGACGGATCAAGACACTGTGAGTTGGTTGAAGAAATAAGAAGAATAACATGTCCAAGAAATAAACTTTTCATTCATTCATTCATTCATTCATTCATTCATTCATTCATTCATTCATTCATTCATTCATTCATTCATTCATTCATTCATTCATTCATTCAGTAGTAGTAGTATTGTTGTTGTTATGTAGTAGTAGTAGTAGTAGTAGTATTGTTATGTAGCAGTAGTAGTAGTAGTGTTATGTACACTACAGTAGTAGTGTTGTTGTTGTTGTTGTTGTTGTTGTTGTTGTTGTTGTTGTTGTTGTTGTTGTTGTTGTTGTTGTTGGTGTCGTTGTTGTTGTTGTTGTTGTTGTTGTTGTTGTTGTTGTTGTTGTTGTTGTTGTTGTATAGTAGTATTGTTATGTAGTAGTAGTGTTATGTAGCAGTAGTAGTAGTAGTAGTAGTGTTATGTACATTACAGTAGTAGTATTGTTGTTGTTGTTGTTGTTGTTGTTGTTGTTGTTGTTGTTGTTGTTGTTGTTGTTGTATAGTAGTAACAGTAGTAGTAGTGTTATGTAGTAGTAGTGTTGTTGGTGTTATTGTTGTTGTTATATAGTAGTAACAGTAGTAGTAGTGTTATGTAGCAGCAGCAGTAGTAGTAGTAGTAGTAGTAGTAGTGTTGTTGTTGTTGTAAATCTGATGAGTCAGGATCATTTGGTTTGTGAATGAGTGTGTGTGTAACATAATGTTGTTGTTCCCCAGGGTACTGTGGCGAGCACAGCTTCCTGTCTGCAGCTGCACAAGAAGGCAGAGCGCGTCGCCGTGGCACTAATGGAGAAGGGACGTCTCAACACAGGGGACCATGTAGCACTAGTGTACCCTCCAGGTATGACCCTTTAACACCAAGGACCATGTAGCATTAGTGTACCCTCCAGGTATGACCCTTTAACACCAATGACCATGTAGCACTAGTGTACCCTCCAGGTATGACCATTTAACACCAAGGACCATGTAGCATTAGTGTACCCTCCAGGTATGACCCTTTAACACCAATGACCATGTAGCACTAGTGTACCCTCCAGGTATGACCCTTTAACACCATTGACCATGTAGCACTAGTGTACCCTCCAGGTATGACCCTTTAACACCAAGGACCATGTAGCACTAGTGTACCCTCCAGGTATGACCCTTTAACACCAAGGACCATGTAGCACTAGTGTACCCTCCAGGTATGACCCTTTAACACCAAGGACCATGTAGCACTAGTGTACCCTCCAGGTATGACCCTTTAACACCAAGGACCATGTAGCACTAGTGTACCCTCCAGGTATGACCCTTTAACACCAAGGACCATGTAGCACTAGTGTACCCTCCAGGTATGACCCTTTAACACCAAGGACTGGACATTGATAATCTAATGAATGTAAAGTAAATGTCACTGTCTTAGGTCTAATGTCACTGTATTAGGTTTATATATATAACTAGTTAAATTGCATCAAAATAGACTAGACTGAAAATGTAATAATTCTCTGGAACCCTCTGGAGGCTCCTTGTCCTATGACCTTTTCCTCTTTGAATATAAGAGAAGGACTGGTACTACAATTGAGGCCTAAGTAACCTTTTAAAGACAGCTTTAAATGCAAAAATACCGAAAAGTTAAATGTGTACATACCGCGCACAACAAGGCTGATATTCATGGGAGCATAAACAGAAAACAACAACGAAAGAATGTACACGTTTCAGATTTGACTTTACTGTATGATTCAGTGTGACCATTGTCATAGTGGTCTCTGCCTGATGCCCTATTCTAGCGGGCAGATTGCCTGTGTCCACCACATGCTAGGTGATAAAGAGTTGTGATTGTGGTGTTTGTGTCCAGGTGTTGACCTGATCGCTACCTTCTACGGCTGCCTCTACGCTGGCTGTGTACCCGTCACCGTCAGACCCCCTCATCCACAGAACCTGGCCACCACCCTGCCGACTGTCAAGATGATAGTCGAGGTAACGCAGCAAAATGCATTAACCAGCACACAGGATATGTTGCTGTTATCCATTGGACCATTGACTAGGCTGAGTAGATAAGAACCTAGTTTAGACTAGCCTGAGTAGATAAGAACCTAGTTTAGACTAGGCTGAGTAGATAAGAACCTAGTTTAGACTAGGCTGAGTAGATATGAACCTAGTTAAGACTAGGCTGAGTAGATAAGAACCTAGTTTAGACTAGGCTGAGTAGATACATATGAACCTAGTTTAGACTAGACTGAGTAGAAACATATGAACCTAGTTTAGACTAGACTGAGTAGAAACATATAAACCTAGTTTAGACTAGACTGAGTAGATAATAACCTAGTTTAGACTAGACTGAGTAGATAAATATGAACCTAGTTTAGACTAGACTGAGTAGATACACATGAACCTAGTTTAGACTAGACTGAGTAGATAAGAACTTAGTTTAGACTAGGCTGAGTAGAAACACATGAACCTAGTTTAGACTAGGCTGAGTAGATATTAACCTAGTTTAGACTAGACTGAGTAGATAAGATCCTAGTTTAGACTAGACTGAGTAGATAAGAACCTAGTTTAGACTAGACTGAGTAGATAAGAACCTAGTTTAGACTAGACTGAGTAGATACATATGAACTTAGTTTAGACTAGACTGAGTAGATAATAACCTAGTTTAGACTAGACTGAGTAGATATTAACCTAGTTTAGACTAGACTGAGTAGATACATATGAACCTAGTTTAGACTAGACTGAGTAGATAAGAACCTAGTTTAGACTAGGCTGAGTAGAAACATATGAACCTAGTTTAGACTAGACTGAGTAGATAAGAACCTAGTTTAGACTAGACTGCGTAGATAAGAACCTAGTTTAGACTAGACTGCGTAGATAAGAACCTAGTTTAGACTTGACTGAGTAGATAAGA
>NC_140169.1:26058947-26078947 GCF_963971535.1 Notolepis coatsorum
GACTAGACTGAGTAGATACATATGAACCTAGTTTAGACTAGACTGAGTAGATAAGAACCTAGTTTAGACTTGACTGAGTAGATAAGAACCTAGTTTAGACTAGGCTGAGTAGATAAGAACCTAGTTTAGACTAGACTGAGTAGATAAGAACCTAGTTTAAACTAGACTGAGTAGATATGAACCTAGTTTAGACTAGGCTGAGTAGATAATAACCTAGTTTAGACTAGACTGAGTAGATACATATGAACCTAGTTTAGACTAGACTGAGTAGTTAAGAACCTAGTTTAGACTTGACTGAGTAGATAAGAACCTAGTTTAGACTAGACTGAGTAGATAAGAACCTAGTTTAGACTAGACTGAGTAGATACATATGAACCTAGTTTAGACTAGGCTGAGTAGAAACATATGAACCTAGTTTAGACTAGGCTGAGTAGAAACATATGAACCTAGTTTAGACTAGACTGAGTAGAAACATATGAACCTAGTTTAGACTAGACTGAGTATAAACATATGAACCTAGTTTAGACTAGGCTGAGTAGAAACATATTAACCTAGTTTAGACTAGGCTGGGTAGATACATATGAACCTAGTTTAGACTAGACTGAGTAGAAACATATGAACCTAGTTTAGACTAGACTGAGTAGATAAGAACCTAGTTTAGACTAGGCTGAGTAGATACATATGAACCTAGTTTAGACTAGACTGAGTAGAAACATATGAACCTAGTTTAGACTAGACTGAGTAGATAAGAACCTAGTTTAGACTAGACTGAGTAGATAAGAACCTAGTTTAGACTAGACTGAGTAGATAAGAACCTAGTTTAGACTAGGCTGAGTAGAAACATAAGAACCTAGTTTAGACTAGACTGAGTAGATACATATGAACCTAGTTTAGACTAGACTGAGTAGATAAGAACCTAGTTTAGACTTGACTGAGTAGATAAGAACCTAGTTTAGACTAGGCTGAGTAGATAAGAACCTAGTTTAGACTTGACTGAGTAGATAAGAACCTAGTTTAGACTAGGCTGAGTAGATACATATGAACCTAGTTTAGACTAGACTGAGTAGATAAGAACCTAGTTTAGACTAAACTGAGTAGAAACATAAGAACCTAGTTTAGACTAGGCTGAGTAGAAACATATTAACCTAGTTTAGACTAGGCTGGGTAGATACATATTAACCTAGTTTAGACTAGACTGAGTAGAGACATATGAACCTAGTTTAGACTAGACTGAGTAGATAAGAACCTAGTTTAGACTAGGCTGAGTAGATACATATAAACCTAGTTTAGACTAGACTGAGTAGAAACATATGAACCTAGTTTAAACTAGACTGAGTAGATAAGAACCTAGTTTAGACTAGACTGAGTAGATAATAACCTAGTTTAGACTAGACTGATAACCTAGTTTAGACTAGGCTGAGTAGAAACATAAGAACCTAGTTTAGACTAGACTGAGTAGATACATATGAACCTAGTTTAGACTAGACTGAGTAGATAAGAACCTAGTTTAGACTTGACTGAGTAGATAAGAACCTAGTTTAGACTAGGCTGAGTAGATAAGAACCTAGTTTAGACTAGACTGAGTAGATAAGAACCTAGTTTAAACTAGACTGAGTAGATATGAACCTAGTTTAGACTAGGCTGAGTAGATAATAACCTAGTTTAGACTAGACTGAGTAGATACATATGAACCTAGTTTAGACTAGACTGAGTAGATAAGAACCTAGTTTAGACTTGACTGAGTAGATAAGAACCTAGTTTAGACTAGACTGAGTAGATAAGAACCTAGTTTAGACTAGACTGAGTAGATACATATGAACCTAGTTTAGACTAGGCTGAGTAGAAACATATGAACCTAGTTTAGACTAGGCTGAGTAGAAACATATGAACCTAGTTTAGACTAGACTGAGTAGAAACATATGAACCTAGTTTAGACTAGACTGAGTATAAACATATGAACCTAGTTTAGACTAGGCTGAGTAGAAACATATTAACCTAGTTTAGACTAGACTGAGTAGATAAGAACCTAGTTTAGACTAGGCTGAGTAGATAAGAACCTAGTTTAGACTAGGCTGGGTAGATACATATGAACCTAGTTTAGACTAGACTGAGTAGAAACATATGAACCTAGTTTAGACTAGACTGAGTAGAAACATATGAACCTAGTTTAGACTAGACTGAGTAGATAAGAACCTAGTTTAGACTAGGCTGAGTAGATACATATGAACCTAGTTTAGACTAGACTGAGTAGAAACATATGAACCTAGTTTAGACTAGACTGAGTAGATAAGAACCTAGTTTAGACTAGACTGAGTAGATAAGAACCTAGTTTAGACTAGACTGAGTAGATAAGAACCTAGTTTAGACTAGGCTGAGTAGAAACATAAGAACCTAGTTTAGACTAGACTGAGTAGATACATATGAACCTAGTTTAGACTAGACTGAGTAGATAAGAACCTAGTTTAGACTTGACTGAGTAGATAAGAACCTAGTTTAGACTAGGCTGAGTAGATAAGAACCTAGTTTAAACTAGACTGAGTAGATATTAACCTAGTTTAGACTAGGCTGAGTAGATAAGAACCTAGTTTAGACTAGGCTGAGTAGATAATAACCTAGTTTAGACTAGACTGAGTAGATACATATGAACCTAGTTTAGACTAGACTGAGTAGAAAAATGAACCTAGTTTAGACTAGACTGAGTAGAAACATATGAACCTAGTTTAGACTAGGCTGAGTAGATACGAACCTAGTTTAGACTAGGCTGATTAGATAAGAACCTAGTTTAGACTAGACTGAGTAGATACATATGAACCTAGTTTAGACTAGACTGAGTAGATAAGAACCTAGTTTAGACTTGACTGAGTAGATAAGAACCTAGTTTAGACTAGGCTGAGTAGATAAGAACCTAGTTTAGACTAGACTGAGTAGATAAGAACCTAGTTTAAACTAGACTGAGTAGATATGAACCTAGTTTAGACTAGGCTGAGTAGATAATAACCTAGTTTAGACTAGACTGAGTAGATACATATGAACCTAGTTTAGACTAGACTGAGTAGATAAGAACCTAGTTTAGACTTGACTGAGTAGATAAGAACCTAGTTTAGACTAGACTGAGTAGAAACATATGAACCTAGTTTAGACTAGACTGAGTAGAAACATACGAACCTAGTTTAGACTAGACTGAGTAGATACATATGAACCTAGTTTAGACTAGGCTGAGTAGAAACATATGAACCTAGTTTAGACTAGGCTGAGTAGAAACATATGAACCTAGTTTAGACTAGACTGAGTAGAAACATATGAACCTAGTTTAGACTAGACTGAGTATAAACATATGAACCTAGTTTAGACTAGGCTGAGTAGAACCATATTAACCTAGTTTAGACTAGGCTGGGTAGATACATATGAACCTAGTTTAGACTAGACTGAGTAGAAACATATGAACCTAGTTTAGACTAGACTGAGTAGATAAGAACCTAGTTTAGACTAGGCTGAGTAGATACATATGAACCTAGTTTAGACTAGACTGAGTAGAAACATATGAACCTAGTTTAGACTAGACTGAGTAGATAAGAACCTAGTTTAGACTAGGCTGAGTAGATACATATGAACCTAGTTTAGACTAGACTGAGTATAAACATATGAACCTAGTTTAGACTAGACTGAGTAGATAAGAACCTAGTTTAGACTAGACTGAGTAGATAAGAACCTAGTTTAGACTAGACTGAGTAGATAAGAACCTAGTTTAGACTAGGCTGAGTAGAAACATAAGAACCTAGTTTAGACTAGACTGAGTAGATACATATGAACCTAGTTTAGACTAGACTGAGTAGATAAGAACCTAGTTTAGACTTGACTGAGTAGATAAGAACCTAGTTTAGACTAGGCTGAGTAGATAAGAACCTAGTTTAAACTAGACTGAGTAGATATTAACCTAGTTTAGACTAGGCTGAGTAGATAAGAACCTAGTTTAGACTAGGCTGAGTAGATAATAACCTAGTTTAGACTAGACTGAGTAGATACATATGAACCTAGTTTAGACTAGACTGAGTAGAAAAATGAACCTAGTTTAGACTAGACTGAGTAGAAACATATGAACCTAGTTTAGACTAGGCTGAGTAGATACGAACCTAGTTTAGACTAGGCTGATTAGATAAGAACCTAGTTTAGACTAGGCTGGGTAGATAATAACCTAGTTTAGACTAGGCTGAGTAGATAAGAACCTAGTTTAGACTAGGCTGAGTAGATAAGAACCTAGTTTAGACTTGACTGAGTAGATAAGAACCTAGTTTAGACTAGGCTGAGTAGATACATATGAACCTAGTTTAGACTAGACTGAGTAGATAAGAACCTAGTTTAGACTAGACTGAGTAGAAACATAAGAACCTAGTTTAGACTAGGCTGAGTAGAAACATATTAACCTAGTTTAGACTAGGCTGGGTAGATACATATGAACCTAGTTTAGACTAGACTGAGTAGAGACATATGAACCTAGTTTAGACTAGACTGAGTAGATAATAACCTAGTTTAGACTAGGCTGAGTAGATACATATAAACCTAGTTTAGACTAGACTGAGTAGAAACATATGAACCTAGTTTAGACTAGACTGAGTAGATAAGAACCTAGTTTAGACTAGACTGAGTAGATAATAACCTAGTTTAGACTAGACTGATAACCTAGTTTAGACTAGGCTGAGTAGAAACATAAGAACCTAGTTTAGACTAGACTGAGTAGATACATATGAACCTAGTTTAGACTAGACTGAGTAGATAAGAACCTAGTTTAGACTTGACTGAGTAGATAAGAACCTAGTTTAGACTAGGCTGAGTAGATAAGAACCTAGTTTAGACTAGACTGAGTAGATAAGAACCTAGTTTAAACTAGACTGAGTAGATATGAACCTAGTTTAGACTAGGCTGAGTAGATAATAACCTAGTTTAGACTAGACTGAGTAGATACATATGAACCTAGTTTAGACTAGACTGAGTAGAAACATAAACCTAGTTTAGACTAGACTGAGTAGAAACATATGAACCTAGTTTAGACTAGGCTGAGTAGATAAGAACCTAGTTTAGACTAGGCTGAGTAGATAAGAACCTAGTTTAGACTAGGCTGGGTAGATAAGAACCTAGTTTAGACTAGGCTGAGTAGATAAGAACCTAGTTTAGACTAGGCTGAGTAGATAAGAACTTAGTTTAAACTAGGCTGAGTAGATAAGAACCTAGTTTAGACTTGACTGAGTAGATAAGAACCTAGTTTAGACTAGACTGAGTAGATACATATGAACCTAGTTTAGACTAGACTGAGTAGATAATAACCTAGTTTAGACTAGGCTGAGTAGATACATATGAACCTAGTTTAGACTAGACTGAGTAGATAATAACCTAGTTTAGACTAGGCTGAGTAGATACATATGAACCTAGTTTAGACTAGACTGAGTAGATAATAACCTAGTTTAGACTAGACTGAGTAGAAACATAAGAACCTAGTTTAGACTAGGCTGAGTAGATACATATGAACCTAGTTTAGACTAGACTGAGTAGAAACATATGAACCTAGTTTAGACTAGACTGAGTAGATACATATGAACCTAGTTTAGACTAGACTGAGTAGATAAGAACCTAGTTTAGACTAGACTGAGTAGATAAGAACCTAGTTTAGACTAGACTGAGTAGATACATATGAACCTAGTTTAGACTAGACTGAGTAGATAAGAACCTAGTTTAGACTAAACTGAGTAGAAACATATGAACCTAGTTTAGACTTGACTGAGTAGATACATATGAACCTAGTTTAGACTAGACTGAGTAGAAACATGAACCTAGTTTAGACTAGACTGAGTAGAAACATATGAACCTAGTTTAGACTAGGCTGAGTAGATAAGAACCTAGTTTAGACTTGACTGAGTAGATAAGAACCTAGTTTAGACTAGACTGAGTAGAAACATAAGAACCTAGTTTAGACTAGACTGAGTAGATACATATGAACCTAGTTTAGACTTGACTGAGTAGATACATATGAACCTAGTTTAGACTTGACTGAGTAGATACATATGAACCTAGTTTAGACTAGACTGAGTAGAAACATGAACCTAGTTTAGACTAGACTGAGTAGAAACATATGAACCTAGTTTAGACTAGGCTGAGTAGATAAGAACCTAATTTAGACTAGGCTGAGTAGATAAGAACCTAGTTTAGACTTGACTGAGTAGATAAGAACCTAGTTTAGACTAGACTGAGTAGATAAGAACCTAGTTTAGACTAGACTGAGTAGAAACATAAGAAGCTAGTTTAGACTAGGCTGAGTAGATACATATGAACCTAGTTTAGACTAGACTGAGTAGATAAGAACCTAGTTTAGACTATACTGAGTATATAAGAACCTAGTTTAGACTAGACTGAGTAGAAACATAATAACCTAGTTTAGACTAGGCTGAGTAGATACATATGAACCTAGTTTAGACTAGACTGAGTAGATAATAACCTAGTTTAGACTAGACTGAGTAGATAAGAACCTAGTTTAGACTAGACTGAGTAGATACATATGAACCTAGTTTAGACTAGACTGAGTAGAAACATATGAACCTAGTTTAGACTAGACTGAGTAGATAAGAACCTAGTTTAGACTAGACTGAGTAGATAAGAACCTAGTTTAGACTAGACTGAGTAGATAAGAACCTAGTTTAGACTAGGCTGAGTAGAAACATAAGAACCTAGTTTAGACTAGACTGAGTAGATACATATGAACCTAGTTTAGACTAGACTGAGTAGATAAGAACCTAGTTTAGACTTGACTGAGTAGATAAGAACCTAGTTTAGACTAGGCTGAGTAGATAAGAACCTAGTTTAAACTAGACTGAGTAGATATTAACCTAGTTTAGACTAGGCTGAGTAGATAAGAACCTAGTTTAGACTAGGCTGAGTAGATAATAACCTAGTTTAGACTAGACTGAGTAGATACATATGAACCTAGTTTAGACTAGACTGAGTAGAAAAATGAACCTAGTTTAGACTAGACTGAGTAGAAACATATGAACCTAGTTTAGACTAGGCTGAGTAGATACGAACCTAGTTTAGACTAGGCTGATTAGATAAGAACCTAGTTTAGACTAGACTGAGTAGATACATATGAACCTAGTTTAGACTAGACTGAGTAGATAAGAACCTAGTTTAGACTTGACTGAGTAGATAAGAACCTAGTTTAGACTAGGCTGAGTAGATAAGAACCTAGTTTAGACTAGACTGAGTAGATAAGAACCTAGTTTAAACTAGACTGAGTAGATATGAACCTAGTTTAGACTAGGCTGAGTAGATAATAACCTAGTTTAGACTAGACTGAGTAGATACATATGAACCTAGTTTAGACTAGACTGAGTAGATAAGAACCTAGTTTAGACTTGACTGAGTAGATAAGAACCTAGTTTAGACTAGACTGAGTAGAAACATATGAACCTAGTTTAGACTAGACTGAGTAGAAACATACGAACCTAGTTTAGACTAGACTGAGTAGATACATATGAACCTAGTTTAGACTAGGCTGAGTAGAAACATATGAACCTAGTTTAGACTAGGCTGAGTAGAAACATATGAACCTAGTTTAGACTAGACTGAGTAGAAACATATGAACCTAGTTTAGACTAGACTGAGTATAAACATATGAACCTAGTTTAGACTAGGCTGAGTAGAACCATATTAACCTAGTTTAGACTAGGCTGGGTAGATACATATGAACCTAGTTTAGACTAGACTGAGTAGAAACATATGAACCTAGTTTAGACTAGACTGAGTAGATAAGAACCTAGTTTAGACTAGGCTGAGTAGATACATATGAACCTAGTTTAGACTAGACTGAGTAGAAACATATGAACCTAGTTTAGACTAGACTGAGTAGATAAGAACCTAGTTTAGACTAGGCTGAGTAGATACATATGAACCTAGTTTAGACTAGACTGAGTATAAACATATGAACCTAGTTTAGACTAGACTGAGTAGATAAGAACCTAGTTTAGACTAGACTGAGTAGATAAGAACCTAGTTTAGACTAGACTGAGTAGATAAGAACCTAGTTTAGACTAGGCTGAGTAGAAACATAAGAACCTAGTTTAGACTAGACTGAGTAGATACATATGAACCTAGTTTAGACTAGACTGAGTAGATAAGAACCTAGTTTAGACTTGACTGAGTAGATAAGAACCTAGTTTAGACTAGGCTGAGTAGATAAGAACCTAGTTTAAACTAGACTGAGTAGATATTAACCTAGTTTAGACTAGGCTGAGTAGATAAGAACCTAGTTTAGACTAGGCTGAGTAGATAATAACCTAGTTTAGACTAGACTGAGTAGATACATATGAACCTAGTTTAGACTAGACTGAGTAGAAAAATGAACCTAGTTTAGACTAGACTGAGTAGAAACATATGAACCTAGTTTAGACTAGGCTGAGTAGATACGAACCTAGTTTAGACTAGGCTGATTATATAAGAACCTAGTTTAGACTAGGCTGGGTAGATAATAACCTAGTTTAGACTAGGCTGAGTAGATAAGAACCTAGTTTAGACTAGGCTGAGTAGATAAGAACCTAGTTTAGACTTGACTGAGTAGATAAGAACCTAGTTTAGACTAGGCTGAGTAGATACATATGAACCTAGTTTAGACTAGACTGAGTAGATAAGAACCTAGTTTAGACTAGACTGAGTAGAAACATAAGAACCTAGTTTAGACTAGGCTGAGTAGAAACATATTAACCTAGTTTAGACTAGGCTGGGTAGATACATATGAACCTAGTTTAGACTAGACTGAGTAGAGACATATGAACCTAGTTTAGACTAGACTGAGTAGATAATAACCTAGTTTAGACTAGGCTGAGTAGATACATATAAACCTAGTTTAGACTAGACTGAGTAGAAACATATGAACCTAGTTTAGACTAGACTGAGTAGATAAGAACCTAGTTTAGACTAGACTGAGTAGATAATAACCTAGTTTAGACTAGACTGATAACCTAGTTTAGACTAGGCTGAGTAGAAACATAAGAACCTAGTTTAGACTAGACTGAGTAGATACATATGAACCTAGTTTAGACTAGACTGAGTAGATAAGAACCTAGTTTAGACTTGACTGAGTAGATAAGAACCTAGTTTAGACTAGGCTGAGTAGATAAGAACCTAGTTTAGACTAGACTGAGTAGATAAGAACCTAGTTTAAACTAGACTGAGTAGATATGAACCTAGTTTAGACTAGGCTGAGTAGATAATAACCTAGTTTAGACTAGACTGAGTAGATACATATGAACCTAGTTTAGACTAGACTGAGTAGAAACATAAACCTAGTTTAGACTAGACTGAGTAGAAACATATGAACCTAGTTTAGACTAGGCTGAGTAGATAAGAACCTAGTTTAGACTAGGCTGAGTAGATAAGAACCTAGTTTAGACTAGGCTGGGTAGATAAGAACCTAGTTTAGACTAGGCTGAGTAGATAAGAACCTAGTTTAGACTAGGCTGAGTAGATAAGAACTTAGTTTAAACTAGGCTGAGTAGATAAGAACCTAGTTTAGACTTGACTGAGTAGATAAGAACCTAGTTTAGACTAGACTGAGTAGATACATATGAACCTAGTTTAGACTAGACTGAGTAGATAATAACCTAGTTTAGACTAGGCTGAGTAGATACATATGAACCTAGTTTAGACTAGACTGAGTAGATAATAACCTAGTTTAGACTAGGCTGAGTAGATACATATGAACCTAGTTTAGACTAGACTGAGTAGATAATAACCTAGTTTAGACTAGACTGAGTAGAAACATAAGAACCTAGTTTAGACTAGGCTGAGTAGATACATATGAACCTAGTTTAGACTAGACTGAGTAGAAACATATGAACCTAGTTTAGACTAGACTGAGTAGATACATATGAACCTAGTTTAGACTAGACTGAGTAGATAAGAACCTAGTTTAGACTAGACTGAGTAGATAAGAACCTAGTTTAGACTAGACTGAGTAGATACATATGAACCTAGTTTAGACTAGACTGAGTAGATAAGAACCTAGTTTAGACTAAACTGAGTAGAAACATATGAACCTAGTTTAGACTTGACTGAGTAGATACATATGAACCTAGTTTAGACTAGACTGAGTAGAAACATGAACCTAGTTTAGACTAGACTGAGTAGAAACATATGAACCTAGTTTAGACTAGGCTGAGTAGATAAGAACCTAGTTTAGACTTGACTGAGTAGATAAGAACCTAGTTTAGACTAGACTGAGTAGAAACATAAGAACCTAGTTTAGACTAGACTGAGTAGATACATATGAACCTAGTTTAGACTTGACTGAGTAGATACATATGAACCTAGTTTAGACTTGACTGAGTAGATACATATGAACCTAGTTTAGACTAGACTGAGTAGAAACATGAACCTAGTTTAGACTAGACTGAGTAGAAACATATGAACCTAGTTTAGACTAGGCTGAGTAGATAAGAACCTAATTTAGACTAGGCTGAGTAGATAAGAACCTAGTTTAGACTTGACTGAGTAGATAAGAACCTAGTTTAGACTAGACTGAGTAGATAAGAACCTAGTTTAGACTAGACTGAGTAGAAACATAAGAACCTAGTTTAGACTAGGCTGAGTAGATACATATGAACCTAGTTTAGACTAGACTGAGTAGATAAGAACCTAGTTTAGACTATACTGAGTATATAAGAACCTAGTTTAGACTAGACTGAGTAGAAACATAATAACCTAGTTTAGACTAGGCTGAGTAGATACATATGAACCTAGTTTAGACTAGACTGAGTAGATAATAACCTAGTTTAGACTAGACTGAGTAGATAAGAACCTAGTTTAGACTAGACTGAGTAGATACATATGAACCTAGTTTAGACTAGACTGAGTAGAAACATATGAACCTAGTTTAGACTAGACTGAGTAGATAAGAACCTAGTTTAGACTAGACTGAGTAGATAAGAACCTAGTTTAGACTAGACTGAGTAGATAAGAACCTAGTTTAGACTAGGCTGAGTAGAAACATAAGAACCTAGTTTAGACTAGACTGAGTAGAAACATAATAACCTAGTTTAGACTAGGCTGAGTAGATACATATGAACCTAGTTTAGACTAGACTGAGTAGATAAGAACCTAGTTTAGACTAGACTGAGTAGATAAGAACCTAGTTTAGACTTGACTGAGTAGATAATAACCTAGTTTAGACTAGACTGCGTAGATAAGAACCTAGTTTAGACTAGACTGAGTAGATACATATGAACCTAGTTTAGACTAGGCTGAGTAGAAACATATGAACCTAGTTTAGACTAGGCTGAGTAGAAACATATGAACCTAGTTTAGACTAGACTGAGTATAAACATATGAACCTAGTTTAGACTAGGCTGAGTAGAAACATATTAACCTAGTTTAGACTAGGCTGGGTAGATAATAACCTAGTTTAGACTAGGCTGAGTAGATACATATGAACCTAGTTTAGACTAGACTGAGTAGAAACATATGAACCTAGTTTAGACTAGACTGAGTAGATAAGAACCTAGTTTAGACTAGACTGAGTAGATAAGAACCTAGTTTAGACTAGACTGAGTAGATAAGAACCTAGTTTAGACTAGGCTGAGTAGAAACATAAGAACCTAGTTTAGACTAGACTGAGTAGATACATATGAACCTAGTTTAGACTTGACTGAGTAGAAACATATGAACCTAGTTTAGACTAGACTGAGTAGATAAGAACCTAGTTTAGACTAGGCTGAGTAGAAACATATTAACCTAGTTTAGACTAGACTGAGTAGAAACATATGAACCTAGTTTAGACTAGGCTGAGTAGATAAGAACCTAATTTAGACTAGGCTGAGTAGATAAGAACCTAGTTTAGACTTGACTGAGTAGATAAGAACCTAGTTTAGACTAGACTGAGTAGATAAGAACCTAGTTTAGACTAGACTGAGTAGAAACATAAGAACCTAGTTTAGACTAGGCTGAGTAGATACATATGAACCTAGTTTAGACTAGACTGAGTAGATAAGAACCTAGTTTAGACTATACTGAGTATATAAGAACCTAGTTTAGACTAGACTGAGTAGAAACATAATAACCTAGTTTAGACTAGGCTGAGTAGATACATATGAACCTAGTTTAGACTAGACTGAGTAGATAATAACCTAGTTTAGACTAGACTGAGTAGATAAGAACCTAGTTTAGACTAGACTGAGTAGATACATATGAACCTAGTTTAGACTAGACTGAGTAGAAACATATGAACCTAGTTTAGACTAGACTGAGTAGATAAGAACCTAGTTTAGACTAGACTGAGTAGATAAGAACCTAGTTTAGACTAGACTGAGTAGATAAGAACCTAGTTTAGACTAGGCTGAGTAGAAACATAAGAACCTAGTTTAGACTAGACTGAGTAGAAACATAATAACCTAGTTTAGACTAGGCTGAGTAGATACATATGAACCTAGTTTAGACTAGACTGAGTAGATAAGAACCTAGTTTAGACTAGACTGAGTAGATAAGAACCTAGTTTAGACTTGACTGAGTAGATAATAACCTAGTTTAGACTAGACTGCGTAGATAAGAACCTAGTTTAGACTAGACTGAGTAGATACATATGAACCTAGTTTAGACTAGGCTGAGTAGAAACATATGAACCTAGTTTAGACTAGGCTGAGTAGAAACATATGAACCTAGTTTAGACTAGACTGAGTATAAACATATGAACCTAGTTTAGACTAGGCTGAGTAGAAACATATTAACCTAGTTTAGACTAGGCTGGGTAGATAATAACCTAGTTTAGACTAGGCTGAGTAGATACATATGAACCTAGTTTAGACTAGACTGAGTAGAAACATATGAACCTAGTTTAGACTAGACTGAGTAGATAAGAACCTAGTTTAGACTAGACTGAGTAGATAAGAACCTAGTTTAGACTAGACTGAGTAGATAAGAACCTAGTTTAGACTAGGCTGAGTAGAAACATAAGAACCTAGTTTAGACTAGACTGAGTAGATACATATGAACCTAGTTTAGACTTGACTGAGTAGAAACATATGAACCTAGTTTAGACTAGACTGAGTAGATAAGAACCTAGTTTAGACTAGGCTGAGTAGAAACATATTAACCTAGTTTAGACTAGACTGAGTAGAAACATATGAACCTAGTTTAGACTAGACTGAGTAGAAACATATGAACCTAGTTTAGACTAGGCTGAGTAGATACATATGAACCTAGTTTAGACTTGACTGAGTAGAAACATATGAACCTAGTTTAGACTAGGCTGAGTAGAAACATATGAACCTAGTTTAGACTAGACTGAGTAGAAACATATGAACCTAGTTTAGACTAGGCTGAGTAGAAACATATGAACCTAGTTTAGACTAGGCTGAGTAGAAACATATGAACCTAGTTTAGACTAGGCTGAGTAGAAACATATGAACCTAGTTTAGACTAGACTAAGTAGAAACATATGAACCTAGTTTAGACTAGACTGAGTAGAAACATGAACCTAGTTTAGACTTGACTGAGTAGATAATAACCTAGTTTAGACTAGACTGAGTAGATAAGAACCTAGTTTAGACTAGGCTGAGTAGAAACATAAGAACCTAGTTTAGACTAGACTGAGTAGATACATATGAACCTAGTTTAGACTTGACTGAGTAGAAACATATGAACCTAGTTTAGACTAGACTGAGTAGATAAGAACCTAGTTTAGACTAGGCTGAGTAGAAACATATTAACCTAGTTTAGACTAGACTGAGTAGATACATATGAACCTAGTTTAGACTAGGCTGAGTAGAAACATATGAACCTAGTTTAGACTAGACTGAGTATAAACATATGAACCTAGTTTAGACTAGGCTGAGTAGAAACATATTAACCTAGTTTAGACTAGGCTGGGTAGATAATAACCTAGTTTAGACTAGGCTGAGTAGATACATATGAACCTAGTTTAGACTAGACTGAGTAGAAACATATGAACCTAGTTTAGACTAGACTGAGTATAAACATATGAACCTAGTTTAGACTAGGCTGAGTAGAAACATATTAACCTAGTTTAGACTAGGCTGGGTAGATAATAACCTAGTTTAGACTAGGCTGAGTAGATACATATGAACCTAGTTTAGACTAGACTGAGTAGAAACATATGAACCTAGTTTAGACTAGACTGAGTAGATAAGAACCTAGTTTAGACTAGACTGAGTAGATAAGAACCTAGTTTAGACTAGACTGAGTAGATAAGAACCTAGTTTAGACTAGGCTGAGTAGATACATATGAACCTAGTTTAGACTAGACTGAGTAGAAACATATGAACCTAGTTTAGACTAGACTGAGTAGATAAGAACCTAGTTTAGACTAGACTGAGTAGATAAGAACCTAGTTTAGACTAGACTGAGTAGATAAGAACCTAGTTTAGACTAGGCTGAGTAGAAACATAAGAACCTAGTTTAGACTAGACTGAGTAGATACATATGAACCTAGTTTAGACTTGACTGAGTAGAAACATATGAACCTAGTTTAGACTAGACTGAGTAGATAATAACCTAGTTTAGACTAGGCTGAGTAGAAACATATTAACCTAGTTTAGACTAGACTGAGTAGAAACATATGAACCTAGTTTAGACTAGACTGAGTAGAAACATATGAACCTAGTTTAGACTAGGCTGAGTAGATACATATGAACCTAGTTTAGACTTGACTGAGTAGAAACATATGAACCTAGTTTAGACTAGGCTGAGTAGAAACATATGAACCTAGTTTAGACTAGACTGAGTAGAAACATATGAACCTAGTTTAGACTAGACTGAGTAGATAAGAACCTAGTTTAGACTAGACTGAGTAGATAAGAACCTAGTTTAGACTAGACTGAGTAGATAAGAACCTAGTTTAGACTAGGCTGAGTAGAAACATAAGAACCTAGTTTAGACTAGACTGAGTAGATACATATGAACCTAGTTTAGACTTGACTGAGTAGAAACATATGAACCTAGTTTAGACTAGACTGAGTAGATAAGAACCTAGTTTAGACTAGGCTGAGTAGAAACATATTAACCTAGTTTAGACTAGACTGAGTAGAAACATATGAACCTAGTTTAGACTAGACTGAGTAGAAACATATGAACCTAGTTTAGACTAGGCTGAGTAGATACATATGAACCTAGTTTAGACTTGACTGAGTAGAAACATATGAACCTAGTTTAGACTAGACTGAGTAGAAACATATGAACCTAGTTTAGACTAGGCTGAGTAGAAACATATGAACCTAGTTTAGACTAGACTAAGTAGAAACATATGAACCTAGTTTAGACTAGACTGAGTAGAAACATGAACCTAGTTTAGACTTGACTGAGTAGATAATAACCTAGTTTAGACTAGGCTGAATAGAAACATGAACCTAGTTTAGACTTGACTGAGTAGATAAGAACCTAGTTTAGACTAGGCTGAGTAGAAACATCTGAACCTAGTTTAGACTAGACTGAGTAGATACATATGAACCTAGTTTAGACTAGGCTGAGTAGAAACATTAACCTAGTTTAGACTAGACTGAGTAGATAAGAACTTAGTTTAGACTAGAGTGAGTAGATAAGAACCTAGTTTAGACTAGGCTGAGTAGATATGAACCTAGTTTAGACTAGACTGAGTAGATAAGAACCTAGTTTAGACTAGGCTGAGTAGATATGAATCTAGTTTAGACTAGACTGAGTAGATAAGAACCTAGTTTAGACTAGACTGAGTAGATACATATGAACCTAGTTTAGACTAGACTGAGTAGAAACATATGAACCTAGTTTAGACTAGACTGAGTAGATAAGAACCTAGTTTAGACTAGACTGAGTAGATAAGAACCTAGTTTAGACTAGACTGAGTAGATAAGAACCTAGTTTAGACTAGGCTGAGTAGAAACATATTAACCTAGTTTAGACTAGACTGAGTAGATAAGAACTTAGTTTAGACTAGAGTGAGTAGATAAGAACCTAGTTTAGACTAGGCTGAGTAGATATGAACCTAGTTTAGACTAGACTGAGTAGATAAGAACCTAGTTTAGACAAGGCCAGGGCTATTCAACTGGCGGCCCCGCGGGCCGGACGATTCTGACCGGCCCGCCAAAGATTACATGATAATACATTTTTTTTTTTTTTTCATGTCAACGTTAACACGCACAATTGAGCCAAAAGTCACTCAATTAATGACAGATTTCATTGATAAATTGAGGGAAAACTTTTCAAGTCGATTTGATGAATTTGACATGTCCAGAGAATTGATGCATTTTGTGAGCAACCCATTTGCCAATGTAGCTGCTATTCCCACAAAAGGACAAGAGTTCCTTGCATCACTTCACATTGATGAAGGTCTCCTGCAACTTGAAATAATTGACATGCAAGCATCATCTGCTCTGAAGCAGGCACTTGAGAATGAATCCACCACAACATTTTGGATAAAGTGTATTCAAGTCAAGTCAAGTCAAGTCAAGAGTTTTAATTGTCACGGCATACAGGTATACAATGAAACGCGACGATGTGCAATACAGTGGTACAACATATAATAGAATCCAATAAAAATACAGTGGTACAACATATTAACACTTTGGCTGCCTAAGGTTAAATTCATGATATACCATAGATTGCCAGCGCTATTTGTCTATGGAGAAAGTCCCCTTCTTTGCAGGGCTATAACTTTTTAAATTCTATTGCTACATTGCCATTATTAGGGCCCATTCAAAGTCCTATATGTATTGTTCATTGTGTAGCAACGTTAAACTTTTTCATTCACATATTCATAGTAAAGTATGGTCTAATGTATAAGTATGTTTTCATCTCTTTCTGCAGCTTTCTCCAGAACGTGATATATAGCCCCAAATGCATTATATTGATGATGAAATACAGTTTGATGGCAATCAGCGCGATATAAAAAATTCCAACTAGACGTACTTCTAGAAGTTACTACACGTCATCTGATGTTGACCGGATGGGCTAGGGGGCGTTTATAATTCCGTGGGCAGCGGTATACCAATCATCTAATGTGGGTCAAATGTTGATAATAGCAGTTAGTATCGAAGACGGTAACGTTACACGCTGAAACTCACCCCAGTCTCCGTGCGCCGTTGGGCGATCATCGTAGAGTAGAAATCTTATCATTATGGGATATATTTTTACCCGGTCCATCTCCAGCTTGTATAATGGTATATACGTCCAAATCATGTTGTTTATCGAGTTATTGCCAATCGATCACCGTGTAGCGTGACGAGCCAGAGTCCCATGACCTATAGCGAGCGCCCGGAAGTACTACGGACGTCTAGGACAACCTCTATGCAACATCCTGTTTGGCGATTGCGCCGATCGGCCACCAGATGGCGCTCCTGAACCGCCAGAGAGCTCAGTGGGTCCTGCTGGTGGATCTCAGGCCAGCGGAGGGGACATATGAATCCGATCGCAGATTTTTGAAATATTGATATAAGGACGACGTAACGCGTCCTCCGGCAACTTTAGCATGGCCAGCAAAGACGTCTAAAGACGGTTCCCGGCAGTCAAAGTGTTAATAGAATCCAATAACAACAACAGTGCAATAAACAGGTACATGGTGTGCCATCTCGGTATCTGTACATAGTATTTACAGAGCATATAGGACATGCTAGGTAGCTTTAGTAGTGCAATACACTGTTCCTGATGTTATACTAATTTAAAGTGGCCTTTCCTCTGGCCATAAGTGTGCGTGTGTGCGGCATGAGTGTTAAAGTGGCTGCTAGTGTGTGAGCGTGCTCAGCGTGCGTGTCGTGTATGTGCTTGTGTGTGCTTGTGTGTGGATAGTTCAGTTTCTGTGTCTCTCAATGTTCATTGTTCAAGGCTCTGATGGCCTGGGGGAAGAAGCTTAGCCTAAGCCTCTCCGTCCTAGTAGCTGGGGTTCGCAGGCGTCTGCCTGACCTCAGCAGCTGGAACAGGCTGTTATTGGGGTGGTGGGGGTCTTTCATTATCCTGCAGGCTCTGGATTTGCACCTCTTGTTGTATAGAGCCTGCAGGGGAGGTAGCGCAATACCCGTGGTACGCTCGGCTGAGCGCACCACTCTCTGTAGGGCCTTCTTGTCCTGTGCCGTGCTGTTCCCATACCAGGCAGTGATGTTTCCGGTCAAGATGCTCTCTACAGCTCCTGAGTAGAAGGACTGGAGTATCTTCCCCGATACTCTGAACTTCCTTAACTGTCTCAGGTGGTAGAGGCGCTGCTTCGCTTTCTTTACTACTGTGTCTATGTGTGTTGACCATGTCAGATCCTCTGAGATGTGGACCCCCAGGTACTTGAAGCTGCTCACCCTGTCCACGGTAGCCCCGTTAATCATCAGTGGTGTGTGTGTCTCCTGCTGTCCTCTCCTATAATCCACGATCAGCTCCTTGGTTTTACCAATGTTCAGGAGCAGGCTGTTGTCCTGGCACCAACGTTCCAGTACCTCAACCTCCTCTCGGTAGGCCTTCTCGTCGTTGTCCGAGATCAGCCCCACCACCACCGTGTCGTCGGCGAACTTCACTATGGAGTTGGAGCTGAACTTGGCCACACAATCGTGTGTGTAGAGTGAGTACAGCAGGGGGCTTAGAACACAGCCCTGGGGGGACCCGATGCTCAGGGTGATGGTGATGGTGCCTGGGGTCTTTCACTCAGAAAGTCCAGTACCCAGGCGCTCAGGGCGGAGCTCAGACCTAGCTCGATCAGCTTGTCCACCAGTCTGGTGGGGACTATGGTGTTGAACGCTGAGCTGTAGTCAATGAACAACAGTCTCACATAGCCCCCCTTCTGACGGTCAAGGTGGGAGAGAGTGCTGTGCAGTACCTGGGAGACCGCGTCGTCAGTGGACCTGTTTGTCCTGTATGCAAATTGCATAGGGTCCATATCACTGGGGAGAGAGGCACAAATGTGGTCCTTGACCAGCCTCTCGAAACATTTCATGACCACAGAGGTGAGTGCCACCGGTCTGTAGTCATTTGGACATGCTGGGGAGGGTTTCTTCGGTACAGGGATGATGGTAGACATCTTGAAGCAGGCAGGGACTACTGACTCCGCCAGGGATTGATTAAATATGGCGGTGAACACCGGGGCAAGCTGGTTTGCACAGGACTTAAGTATGCGTCCTGTTATACCATCTGGGCCCGCAGCCTTCCTGGTGTTCACCTGCATAAATGCTCTTCTCACACTGTGTTCCGACAACGAGAGAGCGCCCCCGCCCCCCCACGGTTGCCCCCCCCCCCCCCTCCACAACAGCCGGTGCGCCAGTGACGTCACTAGCCGTTGAGCTAGCGTTGTCACTGTTTGCACCAAGCGTATATTTTTTTTTTTACATTTATTTAACCTTTATTTACCCAGGCAAGCAAGTTAGAACAAATTATTATTTTATTTATTGTCAAAGTATGCATAATGTTGTGTTAATTACACGACAAGAGATATGTAATGTTAGTTACCTGAAATCATTCCGTTTTTTTGGGGGGGGGGGGGGGGGACCCTGCATATATCGGTATCTGTTGATATCGGTATCGGAAATTAAGAGTTGGACAATATCGGTATATCGGTATCGGTAAAAAAGCCAATATCGAGCATCCCTAGTTTAGAGCAGTGTTGTGGATTCTACTGTAAGGTCCAAAGGTAACATGTTATTCAGCGGTCAGCGCTTGAGGGAAGCTGATGGCTGTGGCTTGTTAGATCCTGATCAATCTGGCCAGTATCACGTCTTCTTGTGTTATCCTCTCCATCCAATTCCTCTGCGTTGTGTAATTTTAATGGTCCTGACGTCTCATATACTGGCTGATATACAATCCTTATCTCCCCCTGTTAGTGCGATCCGCAAACCATAATAATCCTCCACCTTCGTAAGAATTTGACACTTTGACACAGCGTAATACCTTACAAGGAGAAGCGTTGTTTATTGATATAAACAGAAGCCTCAGCTCAGATGTTAACAGATTGTATTGTCCTTGAAAAGTCTATTCTAATGATCTTTCGGTGTGTTCAGTCTATCGTCCTC